>NC_086317.1:473698930-473998930 GCF_036172605.1 Pelobates fuscus
CAATTTCTTCAACATTTAGAGCAGTGGTTCCTAGCCAGTCCTTGTGGCCCACCAGCAGTCCGCAATTTATTTCAATGGGGAGGGAGACGTGGACTGTCACTGGGAATGGGGTCTTGTTTGGTATTCACCGATTCAGAGAATATACTTGAAGCATACTAATGGGGAGTTTTAGTATGATTACCTTCAATTAGATATTAATACTAAACCTTGGGGTTCAACCTTTAGATAGGCTATAGGGGGTTCCTTCAGATGGGTTATGATATAGATCCAAATATTGATCTGTGTTATATTCAGAGGAAGCCCAAATTATTATTTCAAGTGCACTTGGAGGACAACTGTTGGTATTCAAAATAAGCCTATGTTTATTTTGTCAGTTGTGTTTTTATGCATTAAAAATTAAGTGCTTACGTACCAATACTCATAGGACAGTAGTAGGAAGGGAGTACAGATAAGACATAGGGATGAACATCATGTACATATAACAAATAAGTTCAGAGAAAGAACTGACTGATTGAGAAGAGAGACAGCTCGGGGGGCTGGGGGGGAGTGCCAGGAAAAAGTTTGTTTTCCTGGCACTATAGTGGTCCTTTAATCATTTCCTGAGTCCAAGTTAGCAGATTTTAATATAGGATATCCAATATGACACCTCTAAGCTTGAACCTTTGAATCAAAGTAAATTATATCACAGTTATAAGGAGGTTTAGATGGGCCATGAGGAGGTTTCTTTAGATGGGCTATGAGGAGGTTGGTTAAATCGGATCTTGCCTCAGAGGTTGGTAGTCAGACTAGCTGCTAATGCCAAAATTTCTGGCATAGTGGGAACGAATATGTGTGTTATTTAAGAAGAAAAAAAAAAACCCATGTTGGCTTTTTCATTAAGGTTATTGAATATAGCTCAGTTCGTGTAAACAAAGATCCAATTAAAAAAGGGATTCGATAAAAAATTTAAATAAATAAAAGTATGGTGCCAGTACAGCCAAAGGGTTATTCTCATCTTCATGGGTGTCAAAACAGACAGTGTGTTATATTGTTTTATTTATTCTGCTATAAGAATTTTAATTACATAGTTTTTGGATTCTGGTTGCAAATTTCTGATCGTTTAAAATGGAAATCTGTTTTTAGGATGTGCAACTGTTGGCTGTAAGCTTAAAAATTTTTATTTTATTTTTTTTAAAGTGTTACATTTTGGTAGAATAGATCGTTTTCCTGATTGTCATCCTTTTGCTATTTTGGTTTGTATCCTATGGGTTTAATTCCCAAATGGTCACAGGTAATTAAAGGACCGCTACAGGCACCCAGACCACTTCAGCTCAATTAAGTGGTCTGGGTGCCTGGTCCATCTAGGGTTAACCCTGCAGCTGTAAACAGCAGTTTCAGAGAAACTGCTATATTTCACTGACTGTTAGTCCAGCATCTAGTGGCTGTCTCACTGAGGTGCTTCCACAATTCTCACTGTGAAAATCACAGTGATAAGACGCTGACGTCCATAGGTAAGCATTGAGAAATGCTTTGCTACGGACTGTTTGAATGCGCAAGCAGCTCTTTCTGCGCATGCAGCGCTGACATCAGGAGAGTTCCCCAGTGCCAAGGGAGCCCGGCGCTGGAGAAAGGTAAGAGTTTAACCCCTTCTTTCTCCTTCAGCCTGGCGGACCTGAAGACCCTAGTGCCAGGAAACAGTTTGGTCCTTTAAGGCTTATCTATCATTTGTCTTACTCTGTTGGCACTGGGTTAAATGATAGGAACACTTGTTCAGTGTTTAATGGATACATTTTAGCTAGGTAAGCAATGATGGCGGAGGTGGACATTTTGGAATAACGATTAATTCAGTGGAATGTAGAGAAGATTTCCATGCTTAAAAAACACTATAGTCACCTAAATTACTTTAGCTAAATAAAGCCGTTTTAGTGTATACATCATTCTCCTGCAATTTCACTGCTCAATTCACTGTCATTTAGGAGTTAAATAACTTTGTTTCTGTTTATGCAGCCCTAGCCACACCTCCCCTGGCTATGATTGACAGAGCCTGCATGAAAAAAAAACTGGTTTCACTTTCAAACAGATGTAATTTACCTTAAATAATTGTATCTCAATCTCTAAATTGAACTTTAATCACACACAGGAGGCTCTTGCAGGGTCTAGCAAGCTATTAACATAGCAGGGGATAAGAAAATCTTAATTAAACAGAACTTGCAATAAAGAAAGCCTAAATAGGGCTCCCTTTACAGGAAGTGTTTAAGGAAGGCTGTGCAAGTCACATGCAGGGAGGTGTGACTAGGGTTCATAAACAAAGGGATTTAACTCCTAAATGGCAGAGGATTGAGCAGTGAGGCTGCAGGGGCATGTTCTATACACCAAAACTGCTTCATTAAGCTAAAGTTGTTCAGGTGACTATAGTGTCCCTTTAAGATTAGATCACTACTTTCCAAAGATATACATATGTGGTATATTTGTACTTAGAAGATGTTGCAGAGTGCAACTAAGAATTTTATGACAGTGGGACACACAAGATTTAAAAAATAAGCATCAAAAATGTCAAAATAAGGGGGGGGCGGAGCTGAACAGGCACGCTAACTAGATGCACATTGCAAGAGCTCCTGTAGTGTAGGCCCAAATTCGGCAAATAACCAGAGATTAACTGCTGAGATTTCCACACAAACCTGCTGGTGGACTGGGAGAAGCAACTACAAACATCCCGGTACCAAACTTGAAGCCCAACTCGACCGAGAACCGCAGGGGTAAAATGAGGACTAGTGGAGGCAGGGGAGGACAACCGCAACACATGAATGCAAACCACGCACCACCACCCCCATGGACCTGTGGGGGATATCCCGGTCCCTGTCTGGCGTTCCCAGGCTCGTGGCTTACGAGCTCCAGCTCTCCCACTGTCCCGGGGCAGAAGAGGATCCCCGCAGCCGAGACAGAACCCTCAACATGAGGCCCAAATCTGGACGACAGCCAACCACAGGCGGTTACCGGGCCTGCAGCGACGAGACTCTCACCCTGATACAAGCCCGAGGGACGAACTCCACCGTGGCCTTAAGTGACTACCTGTATGTCTTCATCCACACCAGACATGTGGGACTCTGCACGGCGAAGAAGCGAGGCCAGCAACTAACGGCTCCCAGGGTAGACGCGGACCTGCCAAGCCGGGGTATCGGCTGACAGTGCCATTTGCTCCCGAGCGAGGTACCCGTGCCCCCCTCAGGACTTACCGATATACCCTAGCCGTTGATACCCAGGTGGTCAATAATGTCAATGTTAAGCTACAGTTAAAATTCTGCCAAGCGTAAGGGACTGGGGCCATACGAAACAGAGGTTTTCCTTACCATGTTCTATGTTAGCAATCGGAGATAGCCTTAACACGTCTTGGCAAATAGGGATTCTCCTTATATGTTTTATACAAGCATCCAGTGTTTTCTTTTATTTGTTTTATATTGGCAAACAGTGCTTCCTTTTATATGAGTTATATAGGCAATAAGTGATACCTTGCAAATGTCTTATGGTGGCAGCCGGTTATACCCTTTACACGCTCTCTTAGCAATCAGCGATACCTTTATATTGGCAACCAGTGACAAGCTAAGATATGGTACATTATTTTACTCCGTGCAGAATCACCCTCAGCCACAACCTAACCTGTATTTCACTACTGCAACACATTTCAGCTTGTTACTATTGTAACCAGTAGATTTAAGCAAAATGGAAAGAGAAAAATCAGCGCTAGGTTGCCACACAAGAAAATAATAGTAAGGCTGCAATCCTTAAAGGGGAGTCCCCTATAATCCCCTAATGGTAAGAAATGATACAAAATAGAACAAAATAAGGTTGCACCTAAAATATACAGTAAAACATATAAGAGTGTATATAAAAAGTAATATAAAATACAATTTAATATCAAATATTAAATGAAATATAAATGGATAATTGGCAATAGTCCAAAACACTTATCATAAGTCCGTAATGGTAGATGCCATGTATAAAAACAGGGATCCTGAGGCGTAAAATGAGGTGTGTCTTCACAATTGTGTACTTGCAATCCAGTGAAGTAATATGTGGAGAAAAAGACAAGAGGAACTCCAATGGCACAGTATATAGATGAATAAAATGGTATATAAAATAGAATAAAAGTAGTCTTACTCACATTTTTCAGAGCTAAAACCTAGCTCTGATATAACGCACGTGAAGTGGAATAATCCCCACTCAAGGATATGCGGAGTAATGTTAGTTGGCGAGTATCTGGCTCAAATGCGACGTCCAAGTTGGTATTATTCGACCCAGGGAAGAAAAATAAAGTATATAGTGCTCTCTGTATAATAGTTGAAAGGTATAAAAAGAATAAATATACTACTCACAATATACAGAGCAGACTTGTACTGCTCAATGTAGGCGCTCGGGTGGTATCATCCCCACCTAAGGATTCTTTAGGCTTCTCGTCAGGTGGACAATATATGTATAGTCAGGGTTAAAAAGGAAAGAAAATGGCTATAAAGTGTTTTATGCCAAAATCATTTCTTTATTGTTAAGTAATAAAATATCTAAACGCGTTTTGCCACAAGGGCTTCTTCAAGTAGATAGTAAAGGAAAAAAGAAACGCGTTTAGATATTTTATATCGGATAAACCCCGATTCAGCGCCCACTCGTTGCTGGGAAGGTGCCTACTGAATGGGGGAGACCCTGGGAAACATTTTGATGCCAAACATGTTCTCGTACCCCATCGGGTCCCCACGGTGCCGACCGGAGGCCTAACCGCGATCGAGCCAGGGAGCAGCGGCCGCTCTCCTGTATGGTAACCTCGCAGGTGATACCCACACAGTGCTCACCTCCAAACCCCCCCCCCCCAGACCGGTGGGGGTCATCCCGGTCCTCGCTGGGGTCGATTATCCCCACATCGAGATCAGCACAAGAGACAAAGGAAATGATGAGAAGCGACCAGGCCCTAATCAAGATGGCGGCACAGACACGATCAAACAGGAACCGTTTAATGTACATACCACCTCAGCACATAGGGGTGTTCTTTGACAGGATTTGTGCCAGCCTGTGGACCACGCTACACACCCGAAGAAAGGCCTACATGAGGGCGATACAGAAGGTGGCAGCATGGATTCACCCAGTGACGCGACGCCATCTTGGCGGGAATCCCCCTCCATGTAAGCGCAAGCGGGAAAAAGCCCAACTAATGCACCAGCTCCGGCACTCTAACTGCCCGTCGTCAGCCAACTCCCAGTACCAGCAGACCGGCACACCTCAGACCGTCTATCGGTCAACGAATTTATGCTCACCGTTAAGCAAGCAGCAGACCCGCTCAACACGACAGACGGGGCAGTGAGAAGGCACTTGGCTGAACCCACGGATCTTCGGGACTGCTACGCCCATCATCATCACACGGACGTTATGAGATCCATATGCCCACAGCATCCTGCCTCACCTCGAGACCCCACAACAGATGACCGGATAAAAAGAGCCACTCTGCCGAGAATGGGCATTGGATGACATGGACTAGTCTCCCAGCCGTGGGATTACACAGAGCTGGCATCACTGTCATGTACATCCTACCTGCGGCAGCTTACCTTTGACTCTCATGATTCTGCTCTGTGTCATGCTTATTTTTGGTGCAGGAGTTTGCTTGAATTCCTTAAGGTTACACACTACTCTTTTACAAGTTATGTAAAACTAAAGGCTAGTGAATACACTGATTTCAACCCATTACACTATACTACTGATAAATATGCAGGTCTATAATGATCACAAATAATTTTAAAGCACTCAGTTTTTTCAATCTTATAGAGTTACACTGCTTAAGTATTCAGTTAAAGCCCTGAATTACAGTCAGACCTGACCAGATGGCAACCACCCCTCCTAGTAATGTGACCTTGGTTACTCAGAAGCGTTGTCTAATCTGCTGTGACATTGTGCAGCCTTGTATGTAATGGGGTGTCTAGTCTACAGCTGTCGGCCATTGGGTGCCCTCACCTGTTTGTTTGCTCTTACTCCAACAATACAGTTTGCTAAGGGAGTTAAAATAATGTGTATAACAATCTACAAATATAGATAATCATCTTGACATTATCATAGTTTAGGAATAAGCGCAGAAAATCTACTGAACTAAGCTGGAAACATATACTACTTAGATTCTTATCGAAATGTTTAAACGTGATTTCCTTAAATGACAAAAATGTGCAGGTAATTCTCAATACGCCATTGTTTAAAAATCTATGCTATAATATGACAATCACTCGCCTGTTACTGCTAAAAACATATGTTATTAAGCCGTGTTTAACACACTGAATGTCCATCATCTTGACCTTTTTACTTTACTATGCACTCTCTCAGTTAAGCTTGTTTATAAAATATAAAATGAGGCCGTTAATCTGCGGAGATATTGCAATTTACCATGATATGTACAACCTGTATGACCCTTGCATGTCTCCCTCTCTTTATTCTGTACCACCATAATCACATGCCTCAATAAAATAAAGATTTACAAAAAATATATATCATATTTCACAAATGGCATGCATTTATGGGGTAATTTTAACTGTCAAACTACTACAATGCCCTAAAATGTGATAGACACATCAAATCTATTTATCAAAATTCTAATTGTAAAAACTGTAATGGTCTCTTAACATAGAAACATAGAAACATAGAATGTGACGGCAGATAAGAACCATTCGGCCCATCTAGTCTGCCCAGTTTTCTAAATACTTTCATTAGTCCCTGGCCTTATCTTATAGTTAGGATAGCCTTATGCCTATCCCACGCATGCTTAAACTCCTTTACTGTGTTAACCTCTACCACTTCAGCTGGAAGGCTATTCCATGCATCCACTACCCTGCATCCACTACTCTTAAGGCACTGTAGCTTCACATGATAGTGGCAAAGACATACATTGGGGGTATTGTTTTATTGAGAAGAGTTTGTTAATTATGGGGGTTAGATCACACATACTAGACTATAAAAATGTAAAAAAAAAAAAAAAAAAAAATTACCACTAAGTTTGACATAAACTGATTAATAAAAATGGCATTACGTTAAGGCACAATATACACCATATGAGATCCACTGTGTCTACTTTCACAAATGGTAGGTCCTTGAGGGATAAATTCAACAGTCAACCTGCTACAATACACAAAATGAGACTTGCACCCATCAAATTCATCAAAATGATCACTGAAAACTGAAATGGTCAGGTCTCTTTTATGGCACTAACTTCACAGGATAATGGCAAAGGCATAAATTGGGAGTATCTTTTTACTCAGTAGATATGGCTGAACACAATGTGGGGTTTTCTACAGCAGTAGTATACATCAACTTTATGAAATACACATAAAAACAAAAACTTGTTTTGTGTGTGTATGTTAGAAATCTGAAGAAAAAAAACAATTTTACTACGCTATTTAGCAGAGATTGGTGGCGAAATGGCTACGTAAAAAGTATCAGAATACCCTTAGGTAAATAGCCTGTGATGTGTGCTTTATATAAATATATACTTTTGTGCGCCAATTTTGCTTTCTGTGATGGCTATTAAGCTTACAAGACAAACACACCAAATTCTAAAATAGCTCCACATTAAAATTGTATTTTACTCCTTGTATTTTGTGACCTGTAACTTTAAAAATAAACTGCAATCCTAGATATATTATGTATTCTGAAAAAATCAGAACAACTAATTGAATGTTTTATTACTTTCCTTAACCCCTTCAGGACGGAGTCAATAGTGCACATTCTGATCAAAACAAAACGTAAACAAAAACTAGAATTTGCGCTACATGTCTGTTCAACCGTAGTTCCCCTCTTTCAAATTATATGCACCCACACTTATTATATATCATTTTGTTCAGGAGAAACAGGGCTTTAATTTACCATTAACTATTCATATATGGAACATAATTCATTATGAATAAAATTTTAAAAAAATGTGAGAAAATAAGATTTTTTTTTACAATTTGTATTTCCGTCTGACATTTTAGCTGTGAATGCCATAATACTGTTGGGTTTTACTGCACAAAAATGCACATATTTGTAATCAGCGATGTCTCACGAGTACAACAGTATCCCCCATTAACAGGTTTTAGGGCGTTTTGGAAAGTTACAGGGTCAAATATAGAACGTTCCATTTTCAAATAGAAATTTGCCAGATTGGCAATGTTACCTTTGAGACGGTGTGGTAGCCCAGCAATGAGAATTACCCCCATAATGGCATACCATTTTAAAAAGTAGACAACCAAAGGTATTGAAAGTGGGGTAGGTTTAGTCTTTTTTAGTAGCCACTTAGTCACAAACACTGGCCAAAGTTAGCGTTCATATTTGATTTTGTGTGAAAAAAGCAAAAAACAAATATTTGGCCAGTGTTTGTGACTAAGTGGCTACTAAGAAAGACTGGACATACCCCACTTGCAATACCTTGGGTTGTCTACTTTTGCAAATGGTATGCCATCATGGGGGTAATTCTCATTCCTGGGCTACCATACGCTCTCAAAGGCAACATAACCAATCTGGCAAATTTCAATGTAAAAAAAATGAAATGCAAGCCTTATATGTGACTCTCTAACTTTCCAAAACACCATAAAACCTGTACATGGGGGGTACTGTTATTCTCGGGGGACTTCACTAAACACAAATATTAGTGTTTTAAAACAGTAAAACATATTACAACAATAATATAGTCCATAAAAGTGCAGTTCGTTTGTAAAAAAAAAATGCAAAAAACTTCACTTTTACTTAAAATATCATCGTTGTAATACAATTTACCAATTTGAAACACTAATATTTGAGTTCAGCGAAGTCTCCCGAGTAAAACAGAACCCCCCCATGTACAGGTTTTATGTTGTTTTGGAGAGTTACAGGGTCAAATATAGTGCTTGCGAATTAAATTCTCTGCACTTTCTCCCTTTGTTGTCAGGCATGTCAATCAAATTTTAATTAATCAAATGACACAATTATGTTAAAAGATTACTTAAATATACACGTAGAATTTTAATACATATGCATTTATAGGTATTTAAATTCTACGTGTATACTAATGTAATCTATTATGTAATTATATGTATTTATCTATATATATATTTGCGGTTATTTGCATTTTATATATAGATATATAGATATATATAGAATGTCATTCTAAGTGTATTTTGTTACCAATATATATATATTAATAACAAAATACAGTTAGAATGAAATTACATATGTATATATAATTTATATTAAATTTTGTTTGAATATTTTATTTATTAATTGTATTATTTTATTTATTTATTATTGTAATTATACGTATTTATATATATATAATATATGTGTATATATCTATTATATATATATAATATATGTATATTATATATATGTAACGTCACTCTAAGTGTATTTTAATACTAATATATGTACTTATATTAGTATTAAAATACACTATGTATGACGTTAAATATATATTATATACATATATACACAAAACAAAAACAATCTTGCACTCCTCCTGTGTAAATAGTAGGTGCCCGGTGCTTGTCAGCCAAAATTCAAAAAAACATACATTTGATTTATTTTTAAACATGTTTAATATATTTTTTTTATATAATATTTAGACAGTCCCCCTGCTGGCAGATCCACAGCCAGCTATAGGGTGCCATGTGATCGCTCTTTGAGAGCGATCACATGGCCCCCGGGGGCCTGATTTGCCGTGGGAGGGCTGCCTGGGCTGTGAGGCAGTCCTCCCGGAGTGGAGCGCCGGGAAGGTAAGTAACCCGGGCGCTCCAGGGCTTAAAGCCGTTATGACGTGCTATGCCGTCACAACGGCTTTAAAGCCCACTTAATCCGTGACGGCATAGCACGTCGTAACGGCGGGAAGGGGTTAAGCTGCACTTATTATACACACATTATTATTGCCTAAACTGAAAAAAAAAAAAAAAAAAAAACATTTTTATAATCAATAAGAATTTATATATATGTATGTGTCACATCAAAGCCCTTTTTCTCCTTTAAAAAAAACACAAAAAAAACGGTATATGTGTTGGTGCATGTAACGGCACCCCGGGCATAAAAGGGTTAAACCGCTGTTTAGTAGATCTTCCCTTCCAGAGACACAGGCACAGCTACTGTAGACACCAATACACCGAACAGGAGAAGCATAGAATGCCATAAACAGCTGAACTGGAACCATACGAATGCTGTAAACAGACGAATAGGAAAAACCATACAAATAGGTTTACACTCCTAGCAGTCAAACTGGAACAGCATACAGTAAATCCCCCCAAGAACGAGACAAAGCTCCGTGTTGAGGGTCAAGCAGTGAACAGAGAGCTGTGGGTTTATTGTTCTTATATATACACACACACACACACACATTAGTACCACCCACAGGGTTTTGGAAAACAACCAATAAACACGTACAATACACTCAGACACTCCCACACAAAATCCTCCCCTCTGCCTGTGATACAATTACCTTACACAATGGGTAATGTAATTACCACAAGCAGAGAAAAATACATTTTTTTCACATTATTCATAACTTTAAAAGTATGCATCACATTCACATAAATTACATTTTCAGAATCAGCATACTCCAAATACAAACAAACATACATCAAAATCATACAAATTGGTGCAGTGGTTCAAATGATAGATCATAGTCCTTTGTGACCAAATGAAGCATGGCTTTTCTGCCCAAACCCAGTTCCAGAGTCTATCCTGGAGATAATTGGGAAGTAATCCAATTATCTCCAAGGACAGAGGCAAAACTCCATTGAACACATGGCAGCAAAAGACAATAAAATACATACAAATATATAAATGTGCAGCCATTGCATAAAACAGGTACATTCAACATATCCCCAGATAGCTCAGATCTGAGCGCACATTATTACCGAAAGGCGCTCAGATGACACAAATACAGTTCAATTGCCATGAAGCCAAAGTCTTTACCATAGTCTTTCATTATATGAATGGGCGCAATGGCATAGCTATCTGGGGTATCACCGCTCAAACAGGGCAAGCACCGAATGACCCCACTTTTGGGTCTTTGCAGGGGAAAATCAAGCGTTTCAACATGGGGTCATAGTCTAAAAGCAGCAGGCGGGAAACCAGGCTTCTCCAATGCAATGTGGCGTTGCTCTCGTCACATCTCTCCCCTTTTCCAAACAGACTAAAAGGGTATCTGACCTCATGCCGGTCAGTGCCTTGGTTAGTCAGCCCACCCACAATAAATGGTTACTACACCTGGGAAGAGGAGAAGTTTGTCCATGTCCAGGTGCCTCACCACGGCTGTGTGTGGGACTGGTAGGCTGCCTTGGTGAGTTGCTGAGTTGGGAAAAGACCAGCAGTACTCTGCCCTGGTGCCAGCGCTACCGTGGAAGTAGCCAGGCTGCTGGAGGGAGAGACCGACCATCTCCCCTTTAGATACACAGCTCTGCTGCTGGAGGGGGGAGACCGACTGTCTCCCCTTTAGATACACAGCTCTGCTGCTGGAGGGGGGAGACCGACTGTCTCCACTTTGGCTAAACAGCCCTGTTGCTGGGGGACAGGACTGACTGTCCTTACACCCTGTGCTGTAGGTGCAGAGACCACGGACCCATCTGCACAGTTGTGGGGCTTACAGTCTCCCCCTGGTACACTAAGCGGTCGCTGGGGAGAGGGGGTAAAAGGCTCCTCTCCCGATAGAACACTCTGCCGCTGGGGACTGGAGACTGGGCTCCCAATTCCCGGCACATCACTCTGCCGCTGGGGAATGGAGACTGGGCTCCCAATTCCTGGCATATCACTCTGCTGCTGGAGGGCAGGGTCAACTATCTCTGCCCCCTGTAACTCAGCCTGCCGCTGGGGAGGGAGGACGCTGCTCTCCTCTCCCTGCACTTCACACTGCCGCTGGGGAATGGAGACTGGGCTCTCTCTGTCCCGCAAATGTAGCTGCCGGTGGAGGTCCACCCAACGTGGCAGCTGACTGTCACCTTCTGCCCGGTATAACACTAGACTCCTCAAGAACTTCACGGATTTCTCAGGTGGATTGGGTCCGAAGAAGTTCAGCCGCAACCATATCATACGGTCAAATTCCTCTACAGAGTATCTGTACTCCACTGCTGGTTCCATTCTGTTGCTTTTAGGGTCGCTGTACTGGGACATGCGTTGCCCCCAACTTGTAAAATCCAAAGAAATGGTGTCTCCTGTAGCTGTCCTGGCTGTAGGAACGATCCCACCGCTGCCACCAGGCAGCTACTGTAGAACACCAAACTCCCGAATTGGGTACAAGGGAATGCACCAAACTCCCGAACTGCATACAAGAGAATAAGGTAGCACTCCAAACTCCCGAACAAGAACCTCACAAATAGCTGCTAGCAGATGAACAGGAAAAGCTCCCAAGCGGCTTACACTCCTCTCTATCAGCATACAGTGAATCCCCCCCAATAACGAGTAAAGGCTCCGTGTTGAGGGTCAAGCAGTGGTCTGTTTATTTCAGGGCTACCTGCCCAGTATTTATGCAGGTCTCCCACCTGGTGGACACTCCCCTAGGGGACCAGATGGGAGACTGTGACAAGGGACAGACATTTATCACATTCAGACACACAGAAGCAAAACATCCCCACATTGCATCCTGATCTCCTCCCTCTATCCTGGAGATAATTGGGAAGTAATCAAATTATCTCCCAGGACAGAGGCAAACCGCCATTATACACATGGAGACACAGACAGTAAAACACCTTAAGATACACCAAGTCACATTCTATACATAAAACACAGACATGTCACATATCCTCAGATAGCTGGGATCTGAGCGCACATAACTACCGAATAGCGCTCAGATCCTATTCACACAGTTCAATTGCCATGGAGCCAAAGTCTTTAATTATACAAATAGGCTCCATGGCATAGCTATCTGGGTTAACACATTCACATAACAAAAGTACCGAATGAACATATGTTCGGTTAAATCTGCACGAATAGGAACCAGGAGGCGGACGGCTCAGCGATGTTCACGCAAATAAGTGTCCGTTTTTAGTTCCATAGTTTAAGCGCTGAACACCGCTGGCCGTTCGGGACTTTTAGAATGGCCGCCGCCACGAGTTCGGCAAACGAACAAAGACCACCCTGCATTCCTCAATTAAGCTGCGGTTAACCGCAGCTTCAGGGAGGTAAATTGTCGGCACACTCCAGCTCCCAGGTGGTCGCGCATTCGGCAGTTTGTTCGGTAGATAAAATCTACCGAACACCCTGGCAGAAAAGCATGAATAAGCCTTTCTGCAGTGAAAATAAAGCCTTTTTAAAGTCTGGTCCATAGTCCAAAGGGAGCAGGCGGGCAACCAGGCTTCTCCAATGCAATGTGGCGAGATTGCTCTTGTAAAAAAAATTCAAAAATTGCTTTGTTTTGAAGCTGCATCCTTAAGGATAAATTGTGTGTCTGTGTGTGTTTTATCCATCTATTTTGTAGATAAATAAAATAGCAAGTGCCGATTGTTAAAACAGTTCAATCAGTTAGGTTTGTAAGCATTTACAGATCTGAGTGCACCTATAAGAAGAGTTTAGGTAGAAGGGTGTTTTTGAAATGTGCAAAAACGACAATGCAAGACAGCCACTAGACGTGGGATTAACCCTGCTATGTAAACATAGTTTCTTTGAAACTGCTATGTTTACACGTGAAGAGTTAAAACCTGAGGGACCTAGCACCCAGACCACTTCATTGAGCTGAAGTGGTCTGGGTGACTATAGTGTCCCTTTAAAGCGGCACTGTCATGCCGAATTCCGTTTTTTTTTTTAACCCCCCTCCCGCCTCCACTACATCCAATCGACCCCCTAGTCACCCCCAAATGCCCCTAAGCCCCCCACATTACCTATTTTTTATTCTTTATCTTCTGCCCTGATCTTTATTTAGGGCGCCGCCATCTTTGTGTGGGTAGGTGAAGTCCCTGTGGGACACGTCATCTACCCACACTACACAGACTGTGAGATTCCCGCACATGCCCAGTGAAACACCTGGACATGCGAACGGGAATTTCATCTATTCATTCATTCATCAGACAGACAAATGAATGAATGAATAGAAAAAAAATCAAACGAACAAACAAACACTGTTCGTTTGTTTGTTCGGTTTATTACAAGGAGGGAGCTACCGGCTTGCAGCTCCCTCCTTGTAATATGTAAAGACAGAAGCGTCAGGGAGCTGTGCTCCCCACCACTTCATTGGCCCCCCAGGTCCTCCCCTCACTCTATGGGGGTCAATATGACCCCGATAATAGCATAAGGGAGATTCAAATCTCCCCAATGCCCCTACTCGCTATACCGCGAGTAGGGGCATGTCCACTAAACAGTGAGCAGCCACAGGCTGCGGGAATCTCACAGTCTGTCTAGTGTGGGCAGATCACTTGCGATAAGTGGTAATTTTCCATCAATTGACCCCTGCTAACAGTTGATAACGAAGCTGCTTTCATACCTGACCAATTTTCAAATAATGTTATTTAAAGATGTTATCTTCAGGCACTTGGTGCAGGTGGCAACTTTTATATAGCACAGGTAGCATATTTTATGTAGTTGATGAAAGATAACGGTGAAAGAGTTGAAAGAGTTTATAATTACACAGTTCTTGAAGGGTTATTTTGTAGGTAAAAGGATGTGAAGTGTCCTATACCTTATATGTTAGCATTTTACTTGAAGTTTTGGGAATGTTATATTTTTCACTATGAAGTATTTTTATTTTTTAGCATTCTCTCTTTGACTTTCTTTGCTAAATTGAGAATTAGTTTTGTTTCGTAGACTTCGAGTATCAGGATTTTAATTTCTTTTCTCTAAAAAATTTTAAGTAGGTATTTGTTTGCAAAATTTTTTAACAAATTTAATAAATACATTTCAGATGGGTAAATGAGTAAATGGATTCGTTTGTATCGCATTAGTGAGGGCGGATTTTGTTTTGTTCAGTTGAAACTTTACAAGTTTATTTTGCTGTTGCACTTGCTGATACTGACCCCTTTTCTTGTTTATAATTAAGATTGTCATTTAAAGCGGCACTGTCATGCCGAACTTACCTTTCCTCAATCTCTTCCTCTTCTCCCCCTCTCTCATGATCTGTTATTCTTTTCTTCCTGTCTTCTTTAGTTTTCTTTAAAATCATAAGACAAAGTAGGGACTCTTTGTCTCATGGAGGATTCCTCCGCTTGACCAGCTCTGACCAGCGGAGGAGCAAAGTGTGCTTCATTTCCGCTGGTCAGAGCAAATTTCCCATAATCCTTACCTTTCCTCTGTGTTCCCGCGATGCTTCCTGTCATTTTAGACGAAACTGCCGAATTGCGTTTTAACTGAATGAGAACAGTATGTTCGTTTGTTTTAGAACGCAATTCGGCACTTTGTTCGGATCGGAATTTCATTCTAATGAATGAAACTCCGATCCTATTCATTGCTGTGGCTGCATCTTGCAGCCGCTTAGTAGATAACTCCCTAATTCCCACGGTATCAGGGAGCTATCTACTAAAAGGCTGAAAGACCCAAATTGGTCTTTCAGCCACATTTACTAATACTAAGTAAAAATGACTTAGTATTAGTAAATAATATGCTCCTACTCGCTATACCGCGAGTAGGGGCATGTCTAGTAAGCAGTGAGCAGTTGCTCACTGTAAACCCCCCCCCCCCCCAAAAAAAACATTTTAGCCCCCACCCCTAAACGACGGGTGGGGGCCCTAAAGTAAAATAAGAGAGGGAGACCTATTGTTCCCCCCCCCCCCCCCCCGCTGTGGGTGGGGGCCCTACTGTACTCTCCCCCGGTGGGGGCCATAAATTACAATGGGGGGGGGGGGGAGACCTACTGTCCAAACCCCCCCCCTCCCCGACGGCGGGTGGGGGCCATAATGATAATGGGGGACGACACCTACTGTCCTTCTCTCCTCCTCCCCCCCCCCCCCCCCCCCCCCCCCCCCCCCGGCCCCCACCCCTGGGCGGCGGGCATAATGGTAATAAGGGGGAGGGGGGACCACCTACTGTCGTCCTCCCCCCCCCGGCGGCGGCCATAACAGTGCCGCTTTAAAACATTTAAAATCCAGCGGGTCAAGATAACAAATCTTTGGATTTTAGGTCACTCAAGGGGTCTGTCAGGCCATGCAAAGAGCATGAGCCACAATATACAGACATAACCAGAACTTCAATCTGGGCGATGTATAGTTGATCTGAGATTTTGGAATTATGGTCATTAGGTTGGATTGTTCTACAAGGCCAGATACAGCAGTTTTAGTTTTTTTTAACCATTCACATAGTGGTAACCATGAAGGTTTAGTCAAGTCTGTTTATTGCACGGTTTGAGTTATTGGATCATTAAGGAAATTTTTCCTGTAATTGTTTTACTTTGATCAGAGAACAAGATTGCCAGCTCCAGCTATAGAATAGGGAGTAGTCTAGATTTTGTTAAATCTTTCCTTACTGCATTGTTTAATGATTTTAGTTCCCCTTCAACGGTTCAATTTTGTTCATGAGTTGGTCCTGCGATTGCTATGGTTAGAATCACAATAGTTACAGTGTTGGAGAAGGCACGCATTACGCTGGATGTTTTACATACACCTATATAGTAAGGTTCAGGTTCATTTGGCAAATATTGAAGTTAAAATACTTAAAGGGACACTCCAGGGACCCAGACCACTTCTGCTCATTGGAGTGGTCTGGGTGCCAACTAATTATTGCAGTTTCTTATAAACTGCAATAATTACCTTGCAGGGTTAAGTCCTCCCCTAGTGGCTGTCTACTAGACAGCCACTAGAGGGAACTTCCTGGTCCCTAGCACAGAATATCTGTGCTAGAGCGTCGCTGGACGTCCTCACGCTGTGTGAGGACCTCCAGCGTCGCTCAATTCCCCATAGGGAAGCATTGAAATTCATTTTCAATACTTTCCTATGGGGTGCGCTAATGCGCATGCGCCGACCGGCCGACGGAGGCAGAAGGTGGAGCAAGCAGCGACGTGGGACATGTCGCTGCCTCAGGTAAGTCACTGAAGGGGTTTTCACCCCTTCAGCAACTGGGGATTGGGGGGTGGGAGGGAGAGGAATCCTGCAGTGCCAGGAAAACTGGTTGTTTTCCTGGCACTAGAGATTCCCTATAAGTTGGAGTTACAAAACATGATGGAAGGGCCTTGGCTGTGGAGGGCCTCAGCTGGAGTAGTGTCTACCCCAGTTGAGGCGGTTGGGCAAAAGTCATCCTAAGGGTCAAGTTCTGAGGAAGGATATAGTGAAAAATGGTTTTAAATAAAAAGCGGTCAGGTTAGTTATGACTGACTGGTTAATAAAGTTAAAAGTTTTGTAAGATGGTGAACCATATGTTATAAGATTATGGATACAAAGTTATAGTTGCATGCCACTTGAGCTTCGAATATATACCACGGCAAAGCCCATTGAAAAGTACTTAAATGTTGTCTGTTGTTAATGTCATTTTATTTATCCGAATATTGCCTACCATATATAAAGAAGCCACAGGCACTAAGCACTGTGGCATATATGAATAAAGGGAATGAAGGAGTTAATCTGTTTAGTCTGGGATTTGAATGTGAGGAATTTTACATCTTGTGGTAGATGGTCAGTTAGACAGGTATTTGGGCAGAATTGATGACACAGCTGTTTCTAAACATGCTATACATGCTATGCAAGAGCTTTAATACCCACCTCTATCCACCCACAGGAGGGGGGGGGGCAGAAATCACTTGAAGTGCTCCAACACCAAAAGGGTAATAGGTGAACACACTCTGGCACACCCCACCCTAGGGACAGACCAAGAGCAAGTTTAAACAATGAGGTTCCCACGCAGACCCAACACACGGGGCCCAACTTCAAGGCCCACAGCACCATACGTACTACAAACACGCACAAGGTGTACAAAGCTTGTGTATTAGAGCGGGGACTCGCCTTTCCTGACTGGAGACAGTCTGCTCTACCAGTAGGGGGGCCCATACCCCTACCCAGTTCTTGCAACCTTTAAGACCAGAAAACAAAGTCCCTATATGCAGTACCGGGATAATTAAAGGTTATGTTTATTATTGTCAAGTTATTTTTTGGCTCAAATTGGCAACTCCAAGGCCTAAAACATAACCATTGCACCTATGGACCTTTCCGTGGACACCCCACCAGAAAAATAAGGGACACAGCCCAGTCGCTCACATCCCCAAACCATCAGCGAACCATCAGCGACCTAACTCACAACAATCATGACCCTTAAGATAGTATCCCTTAATGTAAAGGGGCTCAACACTCCCCAACAAGCGCAGACTCATGCTAAGAGAAATGAAAACTAAGGGAGTGGACAAAGCGCTCCTCCAGGAGACGCACCTCCCCAGGTCGGCACCCACCTCCCTGAGAGATAAGACATATACAGTAGCGAAGCGAGACACAGCAGGAAAAAAAGCAGGGGTAGCGATACTCATCCGCAAGAGTTGCCCATACGTAATCACAAATACCTTAGCAGACCCAGACGGACGCTATCTAGTGGTGACAGGTACCCTCCACAACCAGAGAATTAGCATTATCAAGGTCTATGCCCCAAATGACGCCCCCTTCTGGACAACACAACAAACCTGGGAGGGAGAATAATATTGGTGGGGAGAGACTAACGCGGCGCAGTGTCCGGCGATCGACAGAAGGGAGAAGCCGGGGACGTTGAGATCCCAGGGGAGGAGAAGAAGGCAGGATAAATAGCTTCATGAATACTTACACACAGGCCTCCTAGATGCATGGAGAATGTAACACCCCAATACCCGGGACTACACGTTCTTCTCACACCCACATGACACGTACTCTAGAATTGACAACATATTCCTCAACCACACAGGCATGCACAAAGTGCTTCACTCAGAGATCAACAACATCACCTGGTCTGATCACGCAGACATATCAGTCACCCTAGGAAAACTACAATATAGCACCAACTGGGCATGGAGATTAAACTCCAATCTTTTAAAAGATGCAGACATAGAGACCTCTACCAAGGATGCTATCTCAGCATACTTTACACAGAACTCCACACCAGACATTAACCCCACCACACTGTGGGCAGCCCACAAAGCAGTAATTCGGGGGAATTTTATTAAGCTAGGCACGCGAAAGAAGCAACGCAAAACTAAATTCATGCTAGAGCTCCAATCTACCCTAAGAAAACTAGAGCAGCCACATAAAACTAACCCCACAGCCCCTAAACTAGCTGAACTCAATGCCGTCAGACACTCCATAAAAGAACTGGTGCTTGAAGACGTAGCCCGCTCAATAGTGTGGTCCAAAAGGCAGTATTATGAAAAGGCAAACAGAATGGACACTCTGTTAGCCAGGCAACTCAAATCCAGACAAGAAAGCAAACCTATCACCAAAATACGCAAGTCCAACGGGGAACCAGCTGACAACCCCCTAAGACATTAACGTGGAATTCACAGCCTATTTCGCAGCACTCTATAACCACTCCCCAAATAATACAACATACACAGATAAAATCACCTTTTTGGACCGTCTCCCACTACCACAGGTAAAGGTACTTATGGACCCCTAAGACACAAAGACCGATTCTACAAACAATCTGCTGGCAGTCCTTAACTCTTCACTTACGGGACCAAACAAAGCTCAAATATGCCCTAAGTAATGACCCATCACCCCCTCATAAATAGAAAGTTCTAAAGCCCCACTGCAGACAAAAGGATTACTTTAGATATCTCCAGATCAGGGACTTTGCCCGCTCTAACAAGATTCAAAAAGCAGCACAATGTAAACTAACATTTTTTTGAACAACTATGCTATGAGGAAACAACCCAGACCAAACTCATCACCCTATTATACCAGCACATTAGTTATAAAGCAGGGGAATGGGGAACTCTCAGATATACTGACCAATGGGAGGCCGACCTAGGGGAGGTCTTGGAGGGAACTGATTGGCAGGAGATATGGGAAGCATGTAAGAAAGTATCAATGTGCGTCACGCTACAAGAGCAAAACTATAAAACGCTCTGTAGGTGGTACACAACACCAGTTAAGCAGTGTCACATGACGCTAAGTCCCACGGACACCTGCTGGCGCCTATGCGGGGACAAGGGTAGCTACCTTCACATGTGGTGGCAGTGTCCAAAGGTGAGGGGATATTGGAGGGAGGTGGTGGACCTCAGCTCTAGGGTCCTTCAGAGGAGATGGGATGTCTACTTTCCAGACCCACAGAGGGCCTCAACAAACATGAGCAAAAATTACTGAATATGCTATACCTAGCGGCACGGAGATCCCTGACGCAATACTGGGCTAACCCTGAACCACCGCACATATCTAAAGTGATCACAAAGATCAGGGATAATTACCTTATGGATAAGCTCACTGCACAGGTCCGCAACACCACCACTACCTTTAGCAAAGTCTGGTCACACTGGGAGCAATATGACGAGTAACCCTCGCGCAACAAGGCTGCTACACAGAAACACTTACTCCCCCACACTCAAAGTGGCCAGACTAACTACGCATATCCCTGACAAAAAGACACCATAGAAGTCAGAGCCAATAGGAGTTTCTCCTTTATTGTTTAGTTTTTGGTCTATTTTAATTTAGTTAAAATATGTTCATACCTTCTATGTTCTTCTAACCAAAATCCAACAGATTGTGAACATGCAAAACAATGACAATTGTTATAAAGTACGCATCTCACCCACCATTATTCATTTCTGTAAAGCATTGTGTATAACACATCATACGGTAATGGGCTTCTGCATAAGCCAACTTATGCAACAATTTTTTTTACTCTCAGTCGATGAAAAATAAAGAATACAAAAAAAAAAAACACATTTAAATTAATTTCCCCTCGGACTTTGACAGCCTGGGTCAGTCCGAGGGGATTGAAGATGGAGGTGCTAGGGGCTGCTGCAGCCACGTTTAGTGGGCTGGCGGCCGGAGGAAGACCCATGAGGCTCCCTCCTTTACAATTATTGGCAATTCTGTGCCCAAGCCCTTCCCTCAGACACAAGCTCCACCCCGCATTCAAACAGGAAGATGTAAAAAATGGCTCCCATAGTCTTCAGTGCCAGGTAAGCTTCAGTTTGTCAGTGACTTTATGTGTATGTGGCTGCTAGTGAGTGAGCATCTATTTTTTATTGAGCGTGTGCACATAGATATATCTATCGTGTGTGTGTGTGTGTGTGTGTGTGTGTGTGTGTTGGGGGGGGGGGGTCCTCTGTGTGTATATCTGTGATTATGGATGTGATGTGTATAGGGGTCTGATTTTTGTGTGGGTGGGGGATGGTTTGTGTATGTATGTTACCATTTGTATAGGTCTGTGACTGTATGTGTGTATATGTCTGGGATTGTATGTGTGGGTCTGTGATTGTATGTATATTTCTGTACATCTGTGATTAGTGGGTGTATGTGGCTGTGTATAGGTCTGTGATTGTACGTGTGAGCGTGCGCATAGGTCTGGTTGTATGTGTGATTATGTGTGTATAGGTTTGTGATTGTACATCTGCATGTTTAGTAGATAGCTCCCTAGTTTGGTTTCCTTAAATATGACAATCCCACATAAGGTTAACAAAGAAACAAGTTATGTACTAAACAACTGAAATATCAAAATTAAGAAAAGCCGTTTTGAAGTTGTATTACATAAATTATATTATAGATTTGTGTGTGGCCCAAGGCAGTTACTCTGCACTCAATACGGCCCAGGGAAGCCAAAAGGTTGGACACCCATGCTCTAAGTAGAGTCTTACCAGTGATTTAAAGAGACTATTTAAAAAAAATCCACCCTGAATTTATATCTAAACACTAGGATTTTGTATTGAACCCTATATTGTATAGGGAATCTGAAATATCTAATAAAAACTCTGACGTCAGTATGGGCACTTCTATATAGTAACTGAACAAAGAGACAAGGACTCTTGACTCTCTTTCCTGTACAACAATGTAACTCTCCCTTCAGGAGTCCAGCAATTACCATCTGCTGTTGAAATCCATTATCCTGTAACATCCTTTGTTGTTTTATTATGTATCAGTAACTAAGAAGAAAACCTAAAGAAACCGGTAGTCAGAGTGCGTATTAGTACTTTTCATTAATATAGACATATTAATGTAGCAAACATTTGGCCCAAGACGATCGAAATAGATAGAGATGATAGAGATATAGATAGAGATATATCTCAACCAGAAGAAATTAAGAAGATTTAACATTGTCGATCCACAAAGATTTTACATTGATGAGCCAGCCAGACTGTTTTCTGGCATTCCACACTTCCATTAAGGGGGGAATTGAGTAGAGGACGTGAGGGGACGGATCGAATTACTCTTTGTGTTGAATAGAAGTGTGTGTGCAGCCAGAAAACAGAGAAAGAGAACCGTGTTAAAAGCCGTGTGCATACCTGTGTGTGTTTATCAGAAGACAAAGATTTTCAAATCACAAAGACTGTTCCGAGAATATATTCTACAACAGACAAAAGCACATGTTATAAAGAAAGCAGCACAAGATACGTGTATTCTGCAAGCAAGCATGTGGCATAGATTGGCAAGCATCCAGATCCAAGCCCAGAACTGCGCAGCTGTGTGGATGAAGCAACAAATTAGACAGAAATAACTGATCTGATGAGTAACATGGAATACATAAATTATATTGCAGAGGAAAGTAAATTGCAGTTTGTATTTAATAGATATTCAGATGCTGTGTTGTGGCAATCTTTATACACACAATGTGAAATTGCCAATAGTGAAATGGACAGGAAATTGTTAATAAGAAAAAAACAAAAGATCAGAAATGTTATGAAAAACTAGTCTGTACTTACAATGCATTGATTTGTAAACGAAATGCAGGTCAAGACAATTTACCGTAGATTTGAATGAGTTAACAGAAGACAAATCAGATTTAAATGAACAGTGTAATAATGTAACACAGAGTACATGATGTTACTGTGAGAGATTGTCAGAAACAGTCTGTGAATTAGAGGATAGATTTGAACCAATATATTATCTTATTTGCCAGCTTAGAAATGAAGTAAAGCAAGTGTGTGTGAATACAAGAAAAATACAGGCACATAATCTAATCCCAGAACCAATAGATACTGAAAATGTATCCTCACAGAGTGATTTAAATTCCAAGACAGAGCTGCAAAACTTAATTTGAAAATCAATGAACAATTAATACAAATTGTGAAATGTATTCCAGTTTATGACACGTCAGTGGATGCATTTACGAATGCTGAGATTTTTTTAGTCAAATTTGGACAAATATAGCCTAAACGACGAACAAAGGAATAGACTATTTAAAATATGGCTGCCGACTCAAATGGCATGTATGCTGACCATGCCTGTAAAATTGTGAGAACAATGATAAAATACATGGAAATGAACAAGACAGATTAACACAGTTAATACAATTAACAATAGGGAATGATTTTGCAGACATTGAAATGTTGGAAAAACTAAAACCATACAATGAGGAGGATATTTTTAGTTTTCTTGTAAAATTTGAAAGTGCATATAAACTTGTTGCTAATTTTTCTGAAGATCAGTTAATGAATTTGTGAAAAAATTTCAAGATCTAGATCCAACTACAATTGGTAGATAGCTAACGAAAAAAATAACTGACAGAAGTTGCTTTGTTCTTGGAGGGAAGACCAGAAATGAAGGAGTTAAAACGGTTTGTGAAAGGTAGAGACTTGCAGATCTGACCCCCCCACATTCCCCTCCACCTTCTAGGACAGAGTGTAAAAGAGTGATACAGACAGCTGAGCCACTCACAATTTGCTCAACTAGAAACTGCAGAGTTAACAATCAAAGGCAGAATATAACTCCTAAAGTTATTTGTTTTTGGTGCAATAAACATTATTTAAGGTCTTGCAGATATTTTATCCAAGATATCAAATCAAAAGCAAATGAGAAATTGAATTTGTCGATTGAAAATTTTGACAGAGAAAATACATGTGGAAATAAATCAACAGAGGCCTTTCCTTGTAAACTGATAATCATAAAAATAAGAGCAATTTTCGCTCAATCCAAATTAGGAGACAAAAAAAATGGTGCCAGTGTTAAGACAAAATGGCTACTATAGCTAAAGTATAGTGGAAAACCATGTTTTGTTTTGTTTTTTGTAACATGCGATTAGGTTTAAACTCCAGATTATTAAAGGACCACTATAGTGCAAGGAAAACACTTTTTCCTGGCACTATAGTGCCCTGAGGGTGCCCCCACCCTCAGGGTCCCACTCCCGTGGCGCTGAAGGGGGAGGAAGGGGTTAATCCCTTACCTTTTTTTCCCCCGCCAGGCTCCCTCGGTGCTGGGACTCTCCTCCCTCTTCTGACATCCGTGCGCGCATTCAGCCAGTCTCATAGGAAAGCATTATTGATGCTTTCCTATGGACGCTGGCGTCTTCTCACTGCGAAAATCACAGTGAGAAGCGCGGAAGCACCTCTAGCGGCTGTCAATGAGACAGCCACTAGAGGCTGGATTAACCCATAGGTAAACATGGCAGTTTCTCTGAAACTATGTTTACAGCAGGCAGGGTTAAACCTTGATGGACCAGGCACCCAGACCACTTCATTAAGCTGAAGTGGTCTGGGTGCCTATAGTGGTCCTTTAAAACAGTTTAAAAGGGGGATATGATTAATAAAAAAATTTGTAAAATTAAAATGTTCAGAAAGATATAAAGGAAATTTTGACAGCCAAGATGGCCAGCCGCACATTCTGAGAGCTCCAGCAACCACGGACAAAAGTGTGAAGCTACCGACCGATACAATCGCACTAGCGGCAACTGGTGACCGGGATCAGTCACAGAACAGCATTGGGAACATAACGATAAAACCCCAGCACCGATACAACACAGGAAAGCCTCACATGACCATGCGGCCTAAACTGGAGCAAAGCGTGCAGCCCGAGGAAGACGGCCGATCCCCCTGGCCCGGGGCGCACTCCTAAGCGGGAACCAGTCATAGCCCTGCTACCCCCCCCCCCCCCCCCCATGCACCGGCGGGGGACATCCCGGTCCTCGCTGGGGACGAATACCCCCACAATCACACCTGCACAAGCGACTCAGTCATCAAACAGACGAAGACTACAGGTCCCAACTAAGATGGCGTCGCGGCTGCGGCCTAGGTCCAAGCAACCACGCATCGCACCACCCAAGCACACAGGGGACTTTATAAGCTTGCTATGCTCTGGGCAAAGCTCAAAGCCAGAAGGCAACCTTATCGGATGGCAATGAGAGAGCTGGTGGCGTGGATCCGCCCGTCCACATGACGCACCCTGCAATGGCATCCCCCTCGCAAACCCAGAGCGACCTCCACAATAAATCAGCGCCAAAGCTCAAAAAAGAGGCGGGAAATGGTGCTGGATCCCTCGATTACCACAATCCACCAACCCATGCCACAGGACAAGCATGGAAATACCCCTCACTCAGCGGTCCCAGAAACCGCGGACCGGCAAAGTACAAACCTGCACGCTACCATCCGCAAAGCCCACGGCGACGCTGATCAAGACGCAGCTAGACAAAACCCAGGGGGACGAAACCAGCGGAGAGCTCATTCATGGCCCACTGGGGAGAGAAACCGAATGAAAAGAGGGAGGAAAGCGGAGCCTGGTGCCAAGCCGCCACACCGACTCTGGACTATGTGCGGCATCGGCTGACGGAAGCGAGTGGAACCCCTGACAATCCCTCCTGGTAACACGGGGGCAGTGGTGATTGTCTATAAGTGACTAAATACCATCTTTCCAGTTAACATGTTTCACTGTTGACATTGCATTCTGACTCTACGTGTTTGTAGCATTTAATTCACGGGACACGGGGGCAGGGAACACACACTCCTATTGAAATTGCCTTACCGGGTCTTAACGTATCTAAAATAATGCCATATGTATATCACTATGCTCTCCGATACTAAGCACCCACGAGAGGGAAATCCATGACACAAAAGCACAGTTCTCATATGTACATGTCTATAGAAAATATGCAACACACCTTGCTAACCTAATCACAGACATGATTAAGCCTGTTAGCTAATTGAGGTGTAGTTTTATTTTTATAAACATGCGGCATCTAAGTTAAATTTTATTTTTATTTTTCCTTTTCTTGCCGCAACTTATGTATATTCATACTTATGCATCTGCCGACTGGTCTCTGCTATATTTACTTACATCTGAGTGTTCCTACCCTCAGGCATGTGTTGTTAACACCAAATATAAATGGTATATATGGTATGGGCTCAGCGTCCGCTGGGGCTCGACTTCCCCTCAGTCAGGCTACGGTTCCAGTGACCCTACTTTCCTGTATTAAGCACCCATGAGAGCAAAACCCATGACATACAAGCAAAGTTAATGACCTTTCTTGGTTAATCATAGTTAATGTTATCAGCCTGTGTAGTTATGGTACATGTACAGCTTCACCCTGAGAAGCCAATCACCTACATGATCAAGCTTGATGTTATCTACCGTATATATTTGAGTATAAGCAGAGTTTTTCAGCACATTTTTTGTGCTGAAAAACCCCAACTCGGCTTATACTCGAGTCAGTGTCTGTATTATGGCAATTTACATTGCCCTAATACAGACTGGGGGCTGGCAGCGAGCGCTTACCTCTCCTGCAGCTCCTGTCAGCTCCCTTCTCCTCCGCGCCGGTCCTTTCAGCACCTCTGTCAGCTCCCAGTGTAAATCTCGCCGGGGTCATAGTGCGGCCGCGAGACTTACAGTGTGAGCTGACAGAGGAGCTGCACGGACCGGCGCAGAGGAGAAGGGAGCTGACAGGAGCTGCAGGAGAGGTAAGTGCTTCCTGCCAGCCCCCCTCCCCTCACTGAACTGCCAATGCCACTGGACCACCAGGGAGTAAGAGCCCCCCTCCCTGCCATGTATCAAGCAAGGAGGGGGGGACCAAAAAAAAAAAATAATAATAATAAAAAAATAATAATATAATAATTAAAAAAATATATAACAAAAAAAACTATTCAAATAAAATAATAAAAAAATAATAAAAATTCCCACCCCCACCAAGGCTCTGCATCACACACACAAACACACTGCGCACACACACACACACAGTAAATAAATATTCAATTAATATAATTTTTTTAGAATCTAATTTTATTTAGAGATTTACCAGTAGCTGCTGCATTTCTCACCCTAGTCTTATACTCAAGTCAATAGGTTTTCCCCAGTTTTTTGGGGTAAAATTAGGGGGCTCGGATATGACAGTCTCTAATGCATGAAATGTTTGAGCAGTATGACCCCAAGTTTAGTTTATTTTAGTCAGTTGAAGTGTACTAAGGAATACGGATTGGTCAGAACAAATGTAGAACTTCATGGTTGAGAACACATCCTTTGAATGAGTCTTATAAGTAGTGTTGATATATTTCAGGTAGTGAGTCTACTGTACGTACAAATTAAATACGATGATTGCAAAGTACTGATACAATAATCAGTAGGTGGTATTAAATGGTATAAGAATGTAATTCATGAATACAAATGACAGTTTAAGTTCACTAGAAACCATATGATTCATGGAAATCTAAGTGGACGTATATTATAGTAATACATGTATTAGTACTTAAGTAATATCAGTTCTTGAGAATGAAAATACTTTGTGATATGTGTCTGTAGGAATATGATCGTGATACACAGTGATTATCTAGAAAGTTATCATCTTTATTTTGTTATCTACAGAGACATGACTGTACCAGAGCAGGTAGATCTTTCTGATTGCTTTATTGCATCAACATTTGTAAATATTTTATTCTATTCATTTATTATTGAGAGATATAGATAGAGATATAGAGATATATTCAAAAATCCACTGCCTTCTTTTAAAATCCAAATTACTTTATTAGATATGCATTTAAAAAATAAAAAAAAAAAAAAAAAAACGATCAACATTTCAGCCCCACTCTGGGCTTTCTTCAGTATCAGGAAAATACAATTATATGAAAAACTAACAATAAATCACCTTTTATACATAAGTAAGTGAAAAAATGAATTAACTTACCCCAGCTGGTGTATCCGCTCGCTCGGCGTCCCACTGATCGCATGTGTACTACTGGCCAAGGAGTATCAATGAGCGCCATGACGGTATACGCGATCCCATGGCAACCAAAAATGCTATGCTGCGAGACTATAGCAACCAGTGGACGCCGTGCGGGCAGGACATCATGACACTGATCGGATCACTCGATCAGTGTATTGGGGCTGTGGAAGTGAAAAATAATTATGATGAATACAGTAACAACTGGCTAATGCCATAATGTAACAATATATATACATAGTGGATTCATAGTGAATGTAAGTGCAATACTCAAATATATGTTTCCTATTGTAAACAGATTAATGTACACTATTATTTAAAGAGGTCAACTATGCTCTACTAACTCGTGACAATAAAGTGAACTAGTGCCTTAATCAAATAAAGTGTCATGTGTACAAAATTAAAAAGTTAGAAAAAAGAGAGGAATACTATGGAGTGGATCAAGTCCAAACCTGGATTCCTAAGGGGTTACTGAGATATCACGGGGCATGAACCCCAAATTTGATACAGAGAAAAAGACTGGAGTGGAATAGTGGCACCAATAGAGATGACACAGTTGGGCGTCTATTCCACAGATTGATATCTCAAAATTTTAGTTAAAAATAATCATGGGATATACCCTTTATTGAGCCGCTTACGGACAAAACATACACACAGTGAAATAATGGTGAAACACTCGTGTACACTAAAGGTGAATTAAAACCTGGGTGGATGCAGTTTGGATATTCCCCTGCAGTAGTGAGGGTGGTAGAGACACAGTATAGATCTGAGAAAAAGTATTAGTATATATAATACGGTATATAGTATAGTCTATATTAAGTCTGCTAGGCACCCAAAACTAACATGTATAGAGGACTTGGTACATATCCCGGCTGTTGAACATATCAATTCCTTTCTATAGACTCTAAATTAAATTAGAATAGTGAAGGACAAAATGCACACAATCTCTATATAATCGTAGATAGTCCGTCCGAATTACGGTTAATTATATGGAGTCTATAGTAGGTTAGGAAAGATTGTACACTAAAAAGTGTCACTCAATATGTACAGTATCGTGGTAGTGCATGCGAAACTGTTCAGTCAGTAAGGGCAGAAGTCAGTATCCATTAATCTATACACAGCTTTAGTGGATAGAAGATAGGGTCGTTTTCACCAGGTGTTGCCAGGTAAACAATGTCTCTGAGTCATAGTCTAGTAGCCTACAGAGAGTAGGGGTAACCTCATCCAGACTAATCTTTATAATTGATTTAGTCAGGATGTAGTTTATTGTACCCTGCTAGGCAGCTGATGGTACAAGAAATATCTGTGGAACTTGTACGTAGCACACCTGTATAGAGAGTCTCCCCAGGAGGTCAACACACAATACCGGATATAAGTGTGTAAATCAACCGGTCCAGTTGCTGTATATGCTTAATAGAGCTTAGATAAGACTGTTACTCTAAGGTAGCCTGTCATTATATAATCCGGTAGACTTAGTGTAGATCAGCCGGTCTAGTCCCTAAATGCACTTATTAGAGCTTAGTTTTAACTGCAAATTCAAAGTAGCCCTCCATTCTCTAGTGCAGGAGGGTTGTCCAGCTGACCACAATAGTATCACACTTAGGCCTGACTCCTAAGAATATTGAATAGGTAAACTGCTTCTTCACGGCAGCCTAGCGTAATGTCTGTCTCATATGCTACCTAGCTGACTCAAGAGATTCAAACTGAATACTAGACTTCCCCCATAATCAAGTAGAGCCTAAAGCATCCCCCAGTATTAAAATAAAATACGGCAAGAAAACGCTCGACGCGCGTTTCGGCGTGCTCACACGCCTTTGTCAAGAGCTACTGGCACAGCCGAGGAGAGGTGAATATGAACCGAGGGAAGTCCCGCCCCTCTCGCTAAGTCTTCCAATCAGCTCGATTGCAGACTAGCTGGGGGCGGGGTTAGACCTCGAGGCACCTCCTCAGTACTCATAGGTTCATTAGTTGTAGGGTCACGTGTCTACAGCGCATCGGTCGCCATGGTGACGTGACTCGCATCATGATGTGCGCGCGCAGTGTCTATTAGCTGCACACAGTCCTAAGTTCGGAACTCCAGTGCCGATATTCAGTCTCCATTAGACAATACATTTTCAAAGTGGCTACACTGACTACCAGTAGTGATTGGAATTGTTATATAGATCGGTCCACTTATTTAGTTGGAAGATCTGAACTGAAAATATATCGGTCTAGATAAGGGAGTTAGGTTGCTATATCTATACCCAAATGGATTCATCTAGGGTTTCCCTGTAGAGAATCATTCACTGTAATGGGTCACTGATTCATATAGGTGTAACTTTGAACTGTTGCTCATCGTTATTATTGTGTCCTATGAGTAGGATAGGTTTCAAAATCAAGATGCTTTTTTCATTTATTTAGTTCTATCAATAAATTACATGTTTTAACTAGCATGGTACATTATTGACCAGACTGTCTTGTTACATTAGTTCAGTATTAAAGGTCATGTACATAGTTCACCTTCATGTTCTATATTCATCATCTTTGTGTATTGAACCTGTGCCAGGTGTAGGGTATATACAGTGCTGAATTATTATAAATAAATCAAAAAAATTATAATTGTAAAATGACAATATATACAGGTGGCGACTTATTCACAATGGAATAATGCCATATATTTTGTTTTTGGTGTTTGGGTGAAATTTTTGGTGTTTAATATTTTATACATATATATATACTTTATTAGAGTGTGTATTTCTAATTATTTTTTATTTTTTATTTTTTATTTTATTTTTTAATTTTTTAATTTTTAATTAATTTTAATTTTTTGTTTTTATTTTGTCTTTTTTGTTTTATTCTTTGTATATTCATTTTATATATATGTACATATGTTGCTAGGTCAGAGAGGTGGGTCACGATTGCGAGTGGATCGCGTGCTGATGGTTATATGTAGGGGGAGAAAGAAAAACCTTCATTTAGGCCTTTTGGACTTAAGGTCTTGAGTTTATATATCCACCTACACTCCTTTTGACGTAACAGTTTGTCAAAGTCACCTCGTCTCTGATCTCGTTTCACCCATTCCAGACCACAGAACCTAATCTCACTTGAAAAGACGTCCTTAGCTCCAAAGCAACCATCACAGCCCGTAGAGGCAAAAATCTCCGCGACATGTTGGTACCGAGTCATTTCTCAATGAAACAAAGTAAAACAACATGGCTTGGACGTAACCCCCCATGCGGTTCGTTCGGTTGCGGCAGATGTGTCGCGTGTAAATATATCTTACGCGACTCAAAGAGAGTCCAAGACAGTGATGGACAACAGGTTTTTGAGATTACCCATTTCTTCAATTGCAACACAGCTGGTGTGGTGTACCTTCTGGTCTGTAGCTGCAACATGATGTATGTGGGTAAAACCTTCAGACCGTTTAAGGAACGGATCAAAGAACACGTGAGGTCCCCAAAAAACGCATGGAAACCCCAATCTCCAGACACCTGAAGAATTTCCATGAGGGTGTCTCGAGTGAGATTAGGTTCTGTGGTCTGGAATGGGTGAAACGAGATCAGAGACGAGGTGACTTTGACAAACTGTTACGTCAAAAGGAGTGTAGGTGGATATATAAACTCAAGACCTTAAGTCCAAAAGGCCTAAATGAAGGTTTTTCTTTCTCCCCCTACATATAACCATCAGCACGCGATCCACTCGCAATCGTGACCCACCTCTCTGACCTAGCAACATATGTACATATATATATAAAATGAATATACAAAGAATAAAACAAAAGACAAAATAAAAACAAAAAATAAAAACTAATTAAAAATTAAAAAATTAAAAAAAAAAATAAATAAAAAATAATTAGAAATACACACTCTAATAAAGTATATATATATGTATAAAATATTAAACACCAAAAATTTCACCCAAACACCAAAAACAAAATATATGGCATTATTCCATTGTGAATAAGTCGCCACCTGTATATATTGTCATTTTACAATTATAATTTTTTTGATTTATTTATAATAATTCAGCACTGTATATACCCTACACCTGGCACAGGTTCAATACACAAAGATGATGAATATAGAACATGAAGGTGAACTATGTACATGACCTTTAATACTGAACTAATGTAACAAGACAGTCTGGTCAATAATGTACCATGCTAGTTAAAACATGTAATTTATTGATAGAACTAAATAAATGAAAAAAGCATCTTGATTTTGAAACCTATCCTACTCATAGGACACAATAATAACGATGAGCAACAGTTCAAAGTTACACCTATATGAATCAGTGACCCATTACAGTGAATGATTCTCTACAGGGAAACCCTAGATGAATCCATTTGGGTATAGATATAGCAACCTAACTCCCTTATCTAGACCGATATATTTTCAGTTCAGATCTTCCAACTAAATAAGTGGACCGATCTATATAACAATTCCAATCACTACTGGTAGTCAGTGTAGCCACTTTGAAAATGTATTGTCTAATGGAGACTGAATATCGGCACTGGAGTTCCGAACTTAGGACTGTGTGCAGCTAATAGACACTGCGCGCGCACATCATGATGCGAGTCACGTCACCATGGCGACCGATGCGCTGTAGACACGTGACCCTACAACTAATGAACCTATGAGTACTGAGGAGGTGCCTCGAGGTCTAACCCCGCCCCCAGCTAGTCTGCAATCGAGCTGATTGGAAGACTTAGCGAGAGGGGCGGGACTTCCCTCGGTTCATATTCACCTCTCCTCGGCTGTGCCAGTAGCTCTTGACAAAGGCGTGTGAGCACGCCGAAACGCGCGTCGAGCGTTTTCTTGCCGTATTTTATTTTAATACTGGGGGATGCTTTAGGCTCTACTTGATTATGGGGGAAGTCTAGTATTCAGTTTGAATCTCTTGAGTCAGCTAGGTAGCATATGAGACAGACATTACGCTAGGCTGCCGTGAAGAAGCAGTTTACCTATTCAATATTCTTAGGAGTCAGGCCTAAGTGTGATACTATTGTGGTCAGCTGGACAACCCTCCTGCACTAGAGAATGGAGGGCTACTTTGAATTTGCAGTTAAAACTAAGCTCTAATAAGTGCATTTAGGGACTAGACCGGCTGATCTACACTAAGTCTACCGGATTATATAATGACAGGCTACCTTAGAGTAACAGTCTTATCTAAGCTCTATTAAGCATATACAGCAACTGGACCGGTTGATTTACACACTTATATCCGGTATTGTGTGTTGACCTCCTGGGGAGACTCTCTATACAGGTGTGCTACGTACAAGTTCCACAGATATTTCTTGTACCATCAGCTGCCTAGCAGGGTACAATAAACTACATCCTGACTAAATCAATTATAAAGATTAGTCTGGATGAGGTTACCCCTACTCTCTGTAGGCTACTAGACTATGACTCAGAGACATTGTTTACCTGGCAACACCTGGTGAAAACGACCCTATCTTCTATCCACTAAAGCTGTGTATAGATTAATGGATACTGACTTCTGCCCTTACTGACTGAACAGTTTCGCATGCACTACCACGATACTGTACATATTGAGTGACACTTTTTAGTGTACAATCTTTCCTAACCTACTATAGACTCCATATAATTAACCGTAATTCGGACGGACTATCTACGATTATATAGAGATTGTGTGCATTTTGTCCTTCACTATTCTAATTTAATTTAGAGTCTATAGAAAGGAATTGATATGTTCAACAGCCGGGATATGTACCAAGTCCTCTATACATGTTAGTTTTGGGTGCCTAGCAGACTTAATATAGACTATACTATATACCGTATTATATATACTAATATTTTTTCTCAGATCTATACTGTGTCTCTACCACCCTCACTACTGCAGGGGAATATCCAAACTGCATCCACCCAGGTTTTAATTCACCTTTAGTGTACACGAGTGTTTCACCATTATTTCACTGTGTGTATGTTTTGTCCGTAAGCGGCTCAATAAAGGGTATATCCCATGATTATTTTTAACTAAAATGTTGAGATATCAATCTGTGGAATAGACGCCCAACTGTGTCATCTCTATTGGTGCCACTATTCCACTCCAGTCTTTTTCTCAAAATTAAAAAGTTGATGATTGAGTTAAAGCAGGCCCGGACTGGCCATCGGGCACACCAGGCAAATGCCCGGTGGGCCGCGGTGGCCATGGGCCGAGGCCGGCAGGGGAAGTCCCATTATCTCCCCTACCGGTCTATGCAGGGCCGGCACTATCCGAGCGCCGGCCCCGCTGTATTCAATGAAGGGCCGGTGAGGAGATCAGAGATCTCCCTCACCAGCCCCCTTGGAGAGACCTGCGGCTGGGGAGGGAGAGGACCCGGCGGAGCTCTATCTTGCAGCTCCGCCAGGTTCCTCTCGCGAGATCCGGCGCGGTGCCATGGCAACGACCGGATCTTGCGAGAGTGAACTCTAGCCCACAGGCTAGAGTTCACTCACCCACTGGACCACCAGGGATGGTGTCGGAATTCCGGTCCCCCCTCCCACTCACCAGCATGCCGGTCCCCCCCTCCCAAGCTAAAGGTAAGAAGGGAGGGGGGGACATAATGGCTACTTTTTTATTTTATTTTATCCCCCAAACACTCAATCCCTTCTAACATTCACACCCATCACACACAGCCCTCTCACACCCATCACACACAGCCCTCTCACACCCATCACACACAGCACCCCTCACATACATACACACACACACACACTACAGCACCGCTCACACACATACTGCACTCCTAAACACTTTACGTTCCAGACACACACTAGATCCCTTACCCAACTCTGGATCATATAGACACACTAGATCCCTTTATACACTCCGTAGATCTCACACACATTTTGGGTCCTTCAAACACACACTAGACTCCTGTATACACACACACACACACACACACACACACACACACACTGCACCACCTACACACACACACATACTACATTCCTAAAATACACACTCTGGATCCCTTATAAACACACTAGATTCATTGTAAACAAACACATACTACACCCCTAAACACACACTCTCTACAACCCCTACAAACACTACATCACCTATATACACACATGCAGACACTTACTACATCCACTATACACACATTCTCTACAGCCCCTAGCCATATATGCATTACATTACACCAAAAACACAACACGACTAAGACCGACCTTATTACACAATACTCAGCTCACTCTACACACACGCAATACCACAAGCAGGCTCCAAACACATGCACAATACTCTTTCCTGGGCCTTTTGTCTCCTGGTATCTATTTATAGAGACACCAGAGACAAGTTGCAAGGAAACACAGTGCAAGCATGTTATTACATTTGCTTGCACTGTGCAGAACAAATACAGGGCTTTATTTCTCATGCTAGAGCTCTTTAGTAGAGCTCTGCGCATGGTCTGCCCTGGAAGAGCATTGAACCAACATGCTCACTTTGAGAGGGGGCGTGTTTGTCATTGGTGATGACGAAACACACCCTCTCTGCCCCGCCCCCTTCTTAGTGGGCCGCTGTGATAAAAAAAATGCCTGGGACGAATTTTTCTCCCAGTCCGGCCCCGAGTTAAAGTATATTAGTGGAAAGAAAGAAATAAACAATGTACCCACAATAAGTAGAACATGTATATAACTATTAATATCCAATTATAGAATAAAGTGCCTTGTGCAAACAAGATAAATTGCACTATATATTCTGTACCCCAAAAAGTGTTGTGTACTTATATGTGAGAAGAAACTCCACTGACTATGACCTCTATTAAATCTTCAAGAAAATTAGATGTATCTTAAATAAAGTGTCTCTAGAATATGAAAGTGCTGATGATATAATAAAGTGCTAATTGAGTGCTTAATGAAAAAAAAAATTAAAATTCATAAAATACATTAACTGCAAATATACAAATAGCTATAATTAATCTAAACACTGTATAACAGTATAATGTTACAACATTTCACAAGCTAGATATGAATCAAATATAACTTAGAGGAATGAATGGAAGAGCAAATTTTCGACCTCTAGGGGGTACTGTACACAGTTCATGGATTCAGTATGCTTCTCTATTAAGTAAAATGCGGCTTCTGTCGCCTCCTCTTCTGGGTTGTGGTATGTGATCAACAGGGCCGGCCTTAGGCAATTAGGCGCCCTGTGCGACAAGTCTTCACGGCGCCCCACCCCCCACCAAGTTGCCTGAATACAGTAACACACACACACACACACACACAGACAGACACCAGGGACGTGTGTATCGCGAGGCAAACAAGGCATCTGCCTTAGCAAGCACTTTGCAAGGGGCGGCAAAAAAAAGCCGCCTCCAAACGCCCAGGCAGATCCCTTGCTTGCCTCGCGTCCTGGAAGGCTCAAGAGCTGGCCGGCTGGCCACCTTTGAGCCCCCACAAGGATGGCAGCGGGCAGCGAAGGAGCATACTCACCTGAACTCTTCCTGCTCAGTTCCCTCCGCGCCGCTTAATGAAGCCGGGAGCTGGAATATGACGTCAGTCTGGCTCCCAGCATCACCAAGCGCCGCCTACTCAGCCTGTGCGCCCATTGCCTGCCCACCCAGCAGCCACACTGGACTGCAGGTAAGAAATCCACACCAGCTCTCCTGGGGAATAAAATTAAAAAAATAGTTTGTGAGTGTTAGTGGAAATGTGTGTGTGTGTGTCTGTATGTCTAAGTGAATGTGTCTGTATTTGTGTAAGTGTGTGTGACGGTAAGTGAATGTGTATGTGTCGGTGAGTGGGGGCGTGCATCTTTCAGTGAGTGCGTGCGTCTGTCAGTGTCCAAGTAATAGTGTGTGTGTCATTGTTTGTCAGTGTATATGAGAGTGTGTGTCTGTCAGTGAGTGAGCATCTGTCAGTCAAAGTGTGGCCTTGACAGATGCTCGCTCACTCACTCGGTTACAGGCATGTACACACACACACACACACTCAGTTAAAGGCAGTCACACACACACAGACAGTCACAGGCACACACAATGGAAAAGCTACAGCGACACACAATTAGAGTCACACAGACAGACAGACAGTTATACACACACACACACAGGCAAACAGTCACACAAACAGGCAGTCACGAGCTGTGTCGGCCACAGGGCGCCCCATGTTCCATAAATGTTACTAAATGAATTTCTTTTGTAGGGTCATTTAGTAACAATTTATATGTCTTTTGATCTGAAAGTTGTGCCAGTAGTTCCTCTGTATAGTACTAATAATCCATGATCACTGTAACCCCACCTCCATGACTATGGAGGGGTCATCCGCCAGCTTCTTAATAAGCTTTCTCTGATACTTAATGATATTCTGCGGTTTGTTACATTGTACATAGTTACATTGTAACTATGTGGGCAAAACAGATACTCCTTTATGCGAAAGAATACGAGGACATCGTTCGAGCATCCGACTGGCTTAGAGAGATGGCGTTTCAGATAAATCAGTAGCTAAGCATTTTTTGGAGGCACAACATCCTTTATCTGCTCTTAAATTTATAGCAATTGATCACATACCACACCCCAGAAGAGGAGGCGACAGAAGCCGCATTTTACTTAGTAGAGAAGCATACTGGATCCATGAACTGTGTACAGTATCCCCTAGAGGTCAAAAATTTGCTCTTCCATTCATTCCTCTAAGTTATATTTGATTCATTACTAGCTTGTGAAATGTTGTAACATTATACTGTTATACGGTTTTTAGATTATAGCCATTTGTATATTTGCAGTTAATGTATTTTATGAATTTTAATTATTGTTTTTTCATTAAGCACTCAATTATCACTTTATTATATCATCAGCACTTTCATATTCTCGAGGCACTTTATTTAAGATACATCTAGTTTTCTTGAAGATTTAATAGAGGTCATAGTCAGTGGAGTTTCTTCTCGCAAATATAAGTACACAACACTTTTTTAGGTACAGAATATATAGTGCAATTTATCTTGTTTGGACAAGGCACGTTATTCTATAATTAGATATTAATAGTTATATACATGTTGTTCTACTTATGGTGGGTACAACATTATTTATTTATTTCTTTCCATTAATATACTCTAACTCAATCATCAACTTTTTAATTTTGTACACAACACTTTATTTGATTAAGGCACTAGTTCACTTTATTGTCACAAGAGTTAGTAGAGCATAGTTGACCTCTATAAATAATAGTGTACATTAATCTGTACAATAGGAAACATATATTCGAGTATTGCACTTACATTTACTATGAATCCACTATGTATATATATTGTTACATTATGGCATTAGCCAGTTGTTACTGTATTCATCATAATTATTTTTCACTTCCACAGCCCCAATACACTGATCGAGTGATCCGATCAGTGTCATGATGTCCTGCCCGCACGGCGTCCACTGGTTGCTATAGTCTCGCAGCATAGCATTTTTGGTTGCCATGGGATCGCGTATACCGTCATGGCGCTCATTGATACTCATTGGCCAGTAGTACACATGCGATCAGTGGGACGCCGAGCGAGCGGATACACCAGCTGGGGTAAGTTAATTCATTTTTTCACTTACACTTATGGTATATAAGGTGATTTATTGTTAGTTTTTCATATAATTGTATTTTCCTGATACTGAAGAAAGCCCAGAGTGGGGCTGAAATGTTGATCGTTTTTTTTTTTTTTTTTTTTTTAAATGCATATCTAATAAAGTAATTTGGATTTTAAAAGAAGGCCGTGGAGTGCAGCCATCAATTTTTGAATATGTATGAAATCCAGCCAGCCGGCTCATGCACCCGGCATTATTAATGACAGCGTGAGTGCAAGGAACCTTTTCATATTTTAGATCATTTTGAAGTAGTTATGATGTAACATGGATATGGATATCAATACATAGCTGACACAGAGGGAGTTTGAAGTAAAGTAAGCAGTATGAGGGATAGAAAACTCGGCCTTCTAAGAACTCTCATATATTAGAAAGTTCTGACTACATCTTGTTCTATGCTCAATGAATGTGATACGAGTGATGTATGAATGGACAGGTAAGTGACATTGTTATGGTTTTAAAACAAACCATAAACAGAGGGAATGAAGAATAATGCATATTCTAAGTTTCTATTGATTATATATGGATGTGTGGATTGACATAAGTAACAGATGGTATAAGTCACATGGGCTTTCTTTGTCTGAGAGCACATCTGCTGTTGAGTATCTATTATGTATCAGTAACTAAGAATAAACCTAAAGAAACCAGAAGTCAGATTGCGTATTAGTACTTTTCATTAATATAGACCTATATTAATGTTGCAAACATTTGGCCCAAGACTATATATACACACAAAAGACATATCAATCAACCAGAAGAAATTAAGAAGATTTAACATTGTCGATTCCAACCAGATTTACAGAATTTAAAGACATAATGGAGGAATACAACCTTAAACCTTGCAAACAAATTATGAAGGACTTTAATATTGTGAGAGCAATATTGTGAGATAGTGTGAGGTCAAGAAGAGGAGCCTGGCTGCAGCATTTATTAGGAATTGCACGTGTGTAATCTGGGCACAAGTAAGATCATAAAGAGTGGATTACAGTTGTCAAGTGTGGACATAAATGCAGCATAGACAAGCACCTTGGCTGCATCTGGTTTTCATGCACATACACACAAGGGATTGAGGAGTGCATCGTTTAGGACTGCTTACGTAAAGATGAGGACACATTTAACAGAAGCTATCTTGATATAAACAATGGGTAATTTGGTTAATAAAAAAGTAGCCCTTTCTTTCAGATTTGAATGCCAAATAAATTAAGAAAACAAAGTGCAAGTTATTGTTATACAACGTAGGAGTATAAAGACCTGTCCTGGGGGCGGAACTTGCTGTTGACCACGAGCTCTTCCACGTGCTCTTGCACGCCCTCTTCCTGTCATATTTCACTCCTAAAAAAAATAAAAATACAATTTAACAAGATTAGGACCAAACACTTAACTATTCAAAATTCTGGCCCAAGTGGCATCTTTGCATGTTCATCCAGACATTTTCCTTTCCTTTTTCTCCCCCTTGTTTTGGTTTACATTTATTTAGGCCCATGCTAAAGTAAAACACATGAGGTCTGTGGAGGATCCTGCAAGAGCTTCAGTTAATCGAGCCAATACCCTGTAGCTGTCAAAGTAGGGACTACTTGGTGTCACTATATCTTTCGATTGGGCTGGAATTTCAGTTAAATATCAACCCAGTCATTGAGCATTTCATAAATATTATAAATATCCTTGGTTGTCCTCCGCCCATGAGGTCTGCCATTTGCTCTTCTGTGGGATTGATTGTGGATAAATTTGATGGGCAACTGAAACCAAACATTGCTCTAAGATCTGCCCACTGTCAGGCTTTTTCAACATCACTGCTATACACAACAAAATAAATAAATAAAAAAGTCAAAGAAAGTAACCAGAGATGGTGCTTATTCACATATCCAGAGATCGTGCACAAGCATGTCAAGCAGTCTGTTGTATGCATTGTGTGGCAAACAGAACTTTGCCATAGGCTTTTGGAGGAGCCTGCTTGCCAGCCTCCGGCCCCAGAACTATGGCCCCTGCAATAGGCCTGGCTAAAATACTTTAAAAAGACTGTTCGTCCAATTGGGATTATATGGTACGGTTACCGGACAACTGCACAAACCGGAGACCACGCTGGAGCTTGTTAAGCTTAATTGATACTTTGTAACATTTCCACCGCAGTGTTCCAAGTGTTCGCAATTCCTATGGACAACCACAAAGTGGTGGCCATCTTGTTCGCATGGAACAGGCAGCAGTGTTTGTTCGTCTAGTTAATGGAACTATTTTCGGACACTGAAACTCCTGAATACCGCTGGACTTCCATGATCGCCAGTGTTCGGTTTTATAACACTTTGGAAGACACTGTTCGGTGGAATCCAGGGTAGAACTATGGATTCCGTTCCGTAGGTTGTTCACTTTTTAAACTACTGAACTAGACCGACCGCAAGCCCTGATTCTATGGAACTGTTTTGGGCATGGGACCATGCGTGCGGTTGGTCAAATAAATTACTTCCAGGAAATTCCTGAACCGATCTGGGAGATTTTTGAATATGTTGGTCACCAAGATCAGGGGTTTTATGTTTTTATGGGGGTACTTTTGGGGTATTTGGGAAAAAGTATTTTTTTTCTGTGCTTGGAGATAATTGGATTAGATTAGTACAGTTCCTGATCCAATTATCCCCCAAGGACAGAGGAGGGATTATCTGATTATGTATGGGAGTGTCCTGGATCTGATAGCCAATGTAAATGTGTATTTGTTTGTACTACGGTTTACTCTCAGGTCCAGGGGGGAGTGCCCCTTGCATGGGGACTTGCATATAAGGCCAGTTGTGGCTACCATTAAACTAGTTCCTCTTCACCCTCAACATAGAGCCTCATCTCATGTGTGATGGGGACATCTATATTCACTCTGGGGATTGCTAGATCACCCTACTTCCCTGGGATTATAATCAATTGCTCTTTTAAGAGCATATTGCTACACTCTCTTGGAGATGTCTGCCCACTGGAAGCTTGATTCTGGCCTTGGGTCCAGTATTGGTGGAAGTGTTGACTACAGTGCTGATGGTGTCTGGTGGAGTGCTTTGAGTACTCTGTGAGCACTAGGAGCATCCATTGACAGGAGGTGTGATCCCAAACAGACTATCACATACTCTAAAAAAATGTTTTAATAAAGCGTTTGACAGGGTTGGATGGGGTTTCATGTTTGCCGCTTTAAACAACTTTGGAATTACAGGACCAATCTTACAAGTCGTGTCTGCTCTCTACAGCTCTCCATCTGCTAAGATAACAGGGTCAGGTTTTACATCAATTTTTTTTTTAAATTAAGAATGATTCCAATTCATTTCCCAGAAACCTGTCTGTCTCTATTACACTCTTCTTTTGTTAAATTTATTGGGGGGGAACCAAAAATCAAAGGACAGAGGCTTGGGGTGCCCAGAAGTTTCACAATGTTATCAGGCCAGCAGATTATTTCATATAATGCTCACACAAAGCAAGGCGGCTACTCAAGAAATATGGTATAAACATGGGAAAAACGCTAAAACTGGGGTCGGAAACTGATACTCATTATTTTGGATTGTTGAAGCAAATAAAAAAAAATTATGAGAGAGAAGTATGAGGCAAATCTCAGAGCTAACAAGATGGTGGGATAAACTTACAAATAAGAAAGGCCTTAGAAACAAAATAATTGTCACTTTCCCATTTGCAAGTATCTCAGATATGTAAGCAAATATAAAAACAGACTTATGGATGTCAAAAGAGGTAAATGAATTTAAAGACATTATGGAGGAATACAACCTTAAACATTTCAACTAAATTATGAAGGACTTTAACATTCCTCCTAGTGAAACGTTCAACTATCTGCCATTAAAAGCTTTCTAGCAGAACACCTCAATAAAAACAAGGAGGAGGATACCATAAATCTTATATTATTATTTGAATTAAAGAATTATAAAAACATAGTGGCAAAATGTGCCAAAGTTGTATATAAATTGAGACATGACAAAACGATAGCATTGATTAATAAATGGGAAAAAGAACTACAAGTATCTATAGAAGAAGAACAATGGATAGATTCCCTAAATAAACTAAATAAAAAACATACACATTGTCTAAATCTTTTAGAAACCCAGTTTAACCCCTTCAGGACGGAGTCAATAGTGCACGTTCTGATCAAAACAAAACGTAAACAAAAACTGGTATTTGCGCTATATGTCTGTTCACCCGTAGTTCCCATCTTTCATATTAAATGCACCCATACTTATTATATATCATTTTGTTCAGGAGAAACAGGGCTTTCATTCCATATCAAATATTTATATATGAAACCTAATTTATTATGAATAAAATTAAAAAAAACTGAGAAATGTTAAAAAAATTTTTTTTAAAAATTTGTAGTTCCGCCTCACATTTTAGCTGTAAATGTCATAATACTGTTAGGTTTTACTGCAAAAAAATGCACATATTTGTAATCAGCGATGTCTCACGAGTACAACAGTACCCCCCATTAACAGGTTTTATGGTGTTTTGGAAAGTTACAGGGTCAAATATAGAACGTTCCATTTTTAAATTGAAATTTGCCAGATTAGTAATGTTACCTTTGAGACGGTGTGGTAGCCCAGGAATGAGAATTACCCCCATAATGGCATACCATGTGAAAAAGTAGACAACCCAAGGTATTGAATGTGGGGTATGTTTAGTCTTTGTTAGTAGCCACTTAGTCACAAACACTGGCCAAAGTTAGCGTTCATATTTGTTTTTGTGTGAAAAAAGCAAAAAACTAATATTTGGCCAGTGTTTGTGACTAAGTGGCTACTAAAAATGACTGGACATACCCCATTTGCAATACCTTGGGTTGTCTACTTTTGCAAATGGTATGCCATCATGGGGGTAATTCTTATTCCTGGGCTACCATACGGTCTCAAAGGCAACATAACTAATCTGGCAAATTTCAATGTGAAAAAAATGAAATGCAAGCCTTATATGTGACTCTCTAACTTTCCAAAACACCATAAAACCTGTACATGGGGGGTACTGTTATTCTCGGGAGACTTCACTAAACACAAATATAAGTGTTTTAAAACAGTAAAACATATTACAACAATAATATAGTCCATAAAAGTGCAGTTTGTTTGTAAAAAATGCAAAAAACTTCACTTTTACTTAAAATATCATCGTTTTAATATAATTTACCCGTTTTAAACAGTAATATTTGAGTTCAGCGAAGTCTCCTGAGTAAAACAGTACCCCCTATGTACAGGTTTTATGATGTCTTGGAGAGTTACAGGGTCAAATATAGTGCTTGCGAATTCAATTCTCTGCACTCTCTCCCGGGGTTGTCAGGCATTTCAATCAAGTTTTAATTAATCAAATGACACAATTATGTTAAAAGATTACTTAAATATACACGTAGAATTTTAATATATATGCATTTATAGGTACTTAAATTCTACGTGTATACTAATGTAATCTATTATGTAATTATATGTATTTATCTCTATATATATTTGCGGTTATTTGTATTTTATATATAGATAGATATATATATATAGAATGTCATTCTAAGTGTATTTTGTTACCAATATATATTTAATAACAAAATACAGTTAGAATAAAATTACATATGAATATATAATTTATTTTAAATTTTGTTTCAATATTTTATTTATTTATTTAATAATTTTATTTATTTATTATTGTAATTATATGTATATATATTATATGTGTATATATCTATTATATATATAATATATACATATTATATATATGTAACGTCACTCCAAGTGTATTTTAATACTAATATATACTAATATTACTATTAAAATACATTACGCATGACGTTACATATATATATATACATATATATATACATATATATACACATATATACACACATATATACACACATATATACACATATATACACATATATACACATATATACACATATATATACATATATATACATATACATATACATATACATATACATATACATATACATATACATATACATATACATATACATATACATATACATATACATATATATATATATATATATATAATATAAATGCAGACAGCTCTTGCACTCTTCACTATTTGTAAAGTACCTGGTGCTCTGGTAGCTCATGCACAGCAATAGAAAAAATATACCAGCACTCCTAGGATTTTCAAATGAAGTTTTTCTTTTATTCCAAAGTACAATATCGACGTTTCAGCTCTCCCTCAGAGCTTTCATCAGGACATAGATGTATATATATATAGATGTATACAATATTGTCCAATGCTTGCACTCCTGTAAAGATGGAGGTATAGCCCGGTGCTTGTCAGCAAATTTTATAAAGATCAAAGGTAGGAAAAGCACTCCAAGGACTTCTTTCAATGTAGAAAATAAGTAAATTTTATTCGGCAACTGCCATAAAAACTTCAACGTTTCAGTCCTGTGTCAGGACTTTCGTCAGGATAACAGTGCATTGTAATAGTGACAGAATATATAGCAAAGTTAAACAGTTCTAATCCAATTAAAAGAGAGAGGTACGACAGCGATAGGAACCACAACACGACAACGCTCCAGACAAGACCTAGAGCCAGACGCTACATCACAAGAAGAGGACAGAAGGGTGGCGTTTACCGGTCTGAGAGGCAAACCACCGAGACGGAGATGATCCCGATCTTTAATCTATCAACACGAAAGTTGAGTCACACAGAGAACCGTCTATTAATGAAGGGGCTCTCATTCGTACCCACAAACTACCCAATTCCACTTACCCAAGAAATCGAGAATTATAAATTTGGGAGGACATTAAGATTGAAGGATTTCTTCAAAACAAGTGGCGCTGAGCATACACAAACAAACTCATTTAAGCCTAAAAGTGTGTGGGACCCACTGCCTAACCAACCGACCATAAAAACATTCTTGAGATCACTAAACCAGGAGACACAAGACCATCTTACTAAGCCCAAGAAACCAAGATCAAATATCACCAAGGAGGAACGTCACATCATCACCTCACTGGCCAGGGATCCCAATCTAGTAATTCGCCCAGCAGATAAAGGAGGAGGGATTGTCTTGTTGAATTACAGCGATTACAGACAAGAAATTCTGAACCAGCTACAAGATACCAGTACTTACTCTAAACTCAAGGCTGACCCCACACAGGCAATTATGCACAAGGTTCAACAGACCCTACAGCAAGGACTAGATGCGATCTACATTTCGGAGGATTTGTATAAATACCTATTACAAACAAAACCCAGGACACCGGTAATGTACACGTTGCCCAAAATACATAAACATCCAACTCTACCTCCAGGAAGACCCATAGTCTCAGCAATCGGGGGGATCTTAGAACCCATAGCCAAGTGGCTTGACTTTCTATTCAAGAAACCGGTTGAGGAATTGAAAACTTGTATCAAGGATACACCAAGCCTTTTAACAGAGTTGCGACTACTGGATAATTTAGAAGAAGGGACAACGTTCATCACCTGCGATGTCAGGAGTCTATACACCGTCATCCCACACGACAAGGGCATAGACGCTATGAGACAAATACTAACAGCATCATCTTTGTACGTTGGACCTCCAATAGAGTACACCTTGGAGCTACTACACCTAGTGTTAAACCAGAATTACTTTAGGTTTGAACAAACGTGGTATCAACAAATAGCTGGAACGTCAATGGGAGCGGCCATGGCGCCTATGTACGCTAACGGTTTTATGTACATCTTCGAGCAGGAACATATAATCACCCCATTCCAAGAGAACATATTGTTCTACAAACGTTTTATAGACAATATCATAATGATTTGGAAAAAAGGAGGACCTACACCTGAGCAACTGCTGGAATACATCAACAGTACCGACACACCGATCCGCATCACCATTGTACATAGAACATAAGAAAATAGCATACACATTGTACAGTAAGCCAACCGACAGAAACACCATTCTGCACGCGGACAGCTACCATCCAAGGCACCTAAAGAATTCCCTCCCACAGTCCCAGTTTCTGAGGGTAATCAGGAATAACTCGAATGAAATCAACAGACAACATCAACTAAACAAAATGTGGAATAAGTTCTTGGCTCGAGGATATAGCCCCATCATACTGCAGCAAGCCCTGGAGAAAAGCCTGGAAGTGGTTCCAACACAGAAGCCAAAGGTGGGAAGACCAACATTCCCCATCACGTACACAACCATCTCTGACCGCATCAGGGAGTCCACCAACCACAACTGGCGCATGATGTCAAATTATACCAGCTTACCAAGCCAATTTCGACAGCCACCAATGATGTGTTACCGCAGGGGTAAGAACCTAAGGGATTTACTGGTCAAGACGGACCCCACGCATTGCTATGACAAACCAACTATCCACTCGAACCTGGGATGTTACAGATGCCTAGGATGCGTTACCTGCAGCCACATGATTCCGTGCAGGACCTTCGCCCACCCACACACGGGCAGAAAATACACTATCAGACACAGACTCACTTGCACCAGCGATTATGTAGTATACAAATTAGTCTGCCCTTGTGGACTGGCTTATGTGGGCAAAACGGACCTTCCACTCAGGGAGAGGATGCGCAATCATCGTTCAAGTATCCGCATAGCGTACAGGGACAAGGGTTCTGAGCTACCAGTGGCCAAGCATTTTTGTGAGAATAGCCATCCCCTGCCCTCTATGAAGTATACAGCGATAGACCATATCCCACAGCCACTTAGGGGCGGCGACCGAAAAAAACTTTTGTTACAAAGAGAACTTCATTGGATTCGGACGCTGGACACAGTCCAACCCAAAGGCCTCAATGAGAAGTACACTTTGGGTATTTTCCTTTGACTGGACACTATGGCGATGTTGGTCTGCGATAGACTTTATGTATATAGTTGTGTAAATTCTTGTGTGTAGAGTCGTGTAAATATCAGTGTGGTTACATAAGATTGTTTTCTCACCCACTAGGAGCTAATCTGCTTCACTCACTAGCACTTAACCTAAGACCCCTAGCATGTCTTTACCCAGACCACTAAGTAGTACATTATGGTTAATAAGGATACCAAACTTGTATTGACCTCCATGCCGTATCTCCATATTGCTAGACCCTTCACATTACGTCACCATGACTAATTTACGGGTTAACTTGCCTTCAGACACCGCGTTTGGCACATCATAGACATACTACTGTGCCTTGCATTGATATCATGTTGATAGGTGATTTTGTATACAAGCTTAGAGGTGGTGCATTGACATACCGGACACGGCGTATTTGCCTTATTGCTATGCAAATGTTGTTACATGCCACTTATACTTTATTATGTTATGTTACAGGCTAGTGACTTTAGGTCCTCAACACAAATAGCACACATGCTCTATCCCCTGCATCCTGTGTACGGAACTGTCCTGCAAACCGATCATTCTACGATCGACTGGTTGCCATGACAATATGCAAACGCACGCTAACTCGCGGCCTAGCCGGTAACCATGGGAACGGCCGACGCGTGGTCAGCACAGCAGCAATTCGTACAGCTGCAGAATACTTGAAACGGAATCAATTTTGCCCGCGATTTTCTGGCGCCCAGGCAGTTCGTTACACAGGGTGAGGGGTAAGTCTCAGCTGTATCGTATGTACTGTATTTTGATTTTAATTGGATTAGAACTGTTTAACTTTGCTATATATTCTGTCACTATTACAATGCACTGTTATCCTGACGAAAGTCCTGACACAGGACTGAAACGTTGAAGTTTTTATGGCAGTTGCCGAATAAAATTTACTTATTTTCTACATTGAAAGAAGTCCTTGGAGTGCTTTTCCTACCTTTGATCTATATCTATATCTATATCTATATATATATATATATATATATACACACACACACACATACATACATATATATACACACACACACACATACATATATATATATACACACATACATATACATATACATATATATATATATATACACATACATATACATATACATATATTATATATATATATAAAAATGCATTTATTTTAATTTTACACATGTCTAATATTTTTTTTTAAATTCTTCCCACCAGCAGGGGGACTGTCTGATATTTCAGACAGCCCCCCTGCTGGCAGATCCACAGCCAGCTATAGGGGGCCATGTGATCGCTCTTTGAGAGCAATCACATGGCCCCCGGGGGCCTGATTTGCCGTGGGGGGGCTGCCTGGGCTCTGAGGCAGCCCCCCAGAAGAGGATCGCGGCGGAGGTGAGTACCGCCGGACCTCCTGGGCTGCAAGCCGTTACGGCGTTCTATGCCGCCACAACGGCTTTAAAGCCGCGACGGCATAGAACGCCGTAACGGCGTTAAGGGGTTAAACTATAAACTAGATTTTATTTAACACCTAAACGCTTAAAGAGAATCTTCCAGGAACTATCAGACATTTGCTGAAAATGCAATACTGTTCAAGGCAATATATGATCCATAATTGGTGGCAGTGCACACCCATAAATATATACATTTTGGAGAGAATTAATCAAGATAATATACCAAATAACGGAAATAAACCTACCATGTAAGCCTGAAGTGGTTTTACTAAACTTGCACTGGCCAGAAATGACAACAACAAAAAATGTTGCCATTACATACAATTAATTACGGCAGCCAAATTACTTCTTGCAAAAAAAAAATGGAAAACAGACAATTCCAAATATAAACGAATTGATAAAACAAGTAACATGGCAAGAGGTATCCTAATAAACTTGGGAAACCGATATAAGCAAACAGAGGACTAGGATACATGGGTAAATAGACTGGATGATCTACTAGGCCTTCTGTGTTCCACATAGTAACTTGACTCTTCTCTGTCTTCGCCCTCTACCAAGGAGCAACAAAAGATCAGAGGAAGAGAGAGGAGGTAAAGGGGAAAAAAAGAGAGAAGGGAATAAAGGAGAAGAAAAATGGGAAAAAGAAAAAAAAGAAAGGGGGTAAAACAACCCTGAACCAAGCAGACAGACAAATAGAATATCAAAACATAAAAACCATACAAGATAAAAAGGGGATGTGCACTCTCCAGGAGTTAAACACGCAGGGTAGATAGACAAGAAAACTACATTAAGAAATACATAGCATTAGGGGGGGCCCAGGTGGGAGGGATGGGTAGATTAACAATGCAGTAATATATTGATGATGACATTGCACCAAAGCCCACTTCACACAAGTAATACAAAACATACGCAGGGAAGGAACAAGTCTGGGAAAAAAAAAAAAAAAAAGTGTTTTAATAGTCAACGAAAACGTGCTACTATTTTTGCTATATTGTAATACAAACATGACAGTATGCATGAATCTTTGAGCACCCCAAATGTCTTCGGCACATGCACAAGGGATTCAGGAGTGCAATGCTTAGGACTACTAACTCAAAGATGTGGGCACATTTAACAGCAGAGATCTTCATTTAAACAATGGGTAAGCACATATTCACCCATGGACCAAGTGTCATTTTAGACTGTAGACTAAATAATATAACCTAGATTTGTGTTTTTCACATTAACCAATCACGCAAAGCCAATCAGAAACGATTTCCAGTAAAATGCTAACATGTTTTAATAATGTAGATCAGTGTTCGACAAATCCCAGAAGCGAGGTCACCAGGGCGACAAGGAATTTAGTACTGGCGCATGGGATTTGTGAGCCTGCTCCCTCCAAGGTGTGAAAGCGGCCAGCTGCACGTTCTGTATGCTGATGGCGAAGGAGCTATGAACTCCCTGCTCTGCGCCATTATTGATGCTGGAGATGGAATAGGACGTCACTCCGGCCCCGGCATCACTAAGTGGCATGCAAGGGAGCAGAGCGGAGAGATCACCGCTCCCTTGCCGCACGCAGAACGCGCAGATGGCCAACTCCCCACCCCCCACCCACTGGACCACAGGAAGGAAGGCTGGGTGGAATAGAATTGCATGAAAAAAAAAAATTAAAGAAATGTATTTGTGTATGTGTGCGTGCCTGTCAGTCAGTCTCTGCCAATCCAATGCTTTCTCATAGTAAAGTCCTGAGAAGTTATTGTGCATGTGCTGCAAAACGCTGCGCCAATCCGCATCTCATCATAGAGAATCAATGTATCTCTATGGGGGAAGTTATGCTAAATGTAGGATCGGAAGCACTTTAATGGCTGTCTGAATGACTGCCACTGGAAGGATCACTAGTCAGCAATGTAAACACTGCCTTTTCTCTGAAAAGTCAGTGTTCACATTGAAAAGTCTGCAGGGACAGGCTATTGACACCAGAACCACTACATTAAGCTGTAGTAGTCCTGGTGACCATAGTGTCTTTTTAAGAATTGTATTAATGTCCCTGAAATGAAAATTCTGGGCCAAAACCAAAAATTTAGGATGCCCTCGACCGAAAATGACAAATAAATTTAGATAATCCAGTATGAAAAACTTCTCTCCCCGCCCCCTCCATCCCCCATCCTATTCTTCACCCCCCCATCCTATTCTTCAACCCCCTCCCATCCCCCATGCTATTCTTCAACCCCCTCCCATCCCCCACTTATGAAGCCTATCCGGTGCCCAATGCACAAAGGGCCACCCAATGGGTGCGACAAACTCCCCTTTTTACATGAGTTTGCCACGAGCTCTTGGAGGAGCTTGCTTGCCAGCCTCCTGACCACAGACTATGGACCCTGTGAAATATAATGGTAAAAAACACAGTTTGCATAATTGGGATTATATGCTTCAGTTACCGAACAACCGCACAAACCAGAAACCACCTTGGAGCTTGTTAACACCTATTAACAACTTGGAACGTTTCTCACCGCAGTGTTCTAATTGTTCGTCTGGGTGGTCGCAATTCCTATGGACAACCACAAGGTGGCGGCCATCTTGTTTGCATGAACGGAGGCAGCAGTGTTTTGGCATGAATCTCATGGTACCAAAATTGGACACAAACTCCCGCTGGACTTCCATCGCCTGAGTTTGTTTCTATTCACCTTAGAAGCACACTGTTCAGTTGAAATCATTCGTCTGGATGAGGGGAAGAAGCTCCAGGGTAAGACTATTGACTCTGTTTGGTAGTTTGTTTGTTAAACTACCCAACTAGACCGACCGCAATAGGCATTTGTCTTCTTAAAGGGCCACAGCACTATCCAGTTCTGGGAGAAAGTGACAGATGGTCACTTCCTACTAGCTTACTCCACAAGAGAGGGAGGAAGCAGAACCAAGGCAGTAAGGAGGGAGGAGCCAGTTACCAGACCAACTCCCAACAGCCCAAGCCACCCTCCTGCACCCAAAAGGTAAGATAGCAGAGGCTAAAAAATTACCTGTGTGTCAGTGTCCCTACAAAAACATTTGGCATCCACACACACCCTGTATCCACTCTACACACACTGCAACCTTGTTGCAGGCTGGAGGCAGACCCTGTGGGTGCACTTGGAGGCAAGTCCTGAGATTGCGTTTGGAGGCAGGCTCCCAGGGCCCAGACCATTAAGCGTGTTTGAGGACCCAAAATGTCTGTTGGCAGGCCTGATGAGATGTGTCCTCAAGGCTTCTCTTTGAGAACATCAGTCTAGACACAGATAATCAAACATATCACACTGGAGGTAAGTTGTCCTGTAGCAGACAGACTATACCTTCGTTCTATTACAAAGAAATGCAACCGGGGGCGTGGCCTGACAGCCGATGAGACCAGTCGTGCTTCACTAGAGCTCCACTCCACCGGCACCATAAACTACAAAAGCGACCATTTTTCAGGCAATTCCCTCTTCCGACACCCTATTATGGAAAGGAGACCCCCCCCAAGAAGCAGGCCAAGAGGGCCACGGAGTCCGGTGGCTCCGTTCTGGACCTCCTTACAGCGCACCGGCATGGCAGGGCTGGCAGCCAAGATGGCGACGGGGGCTCCACGCATTCCTCGCCTGGCGCGGATAGAGTACCCCTATCTGCAGACCAGAACACTGTCCTCGCCAAACTGGCTGAGGTGAAAACCTTCCTCGCGGGGGAAATCGCCAAATCAACGGCCGTACTACAGGCTGATATCTGCGCCCTGGGAGAGCGCATGGCTAAATTGGAAGACCGCATGGAAGCGACCACTCAGGCCCACAATGGGGTAGCCGATAGAGTTAATCACCTGACTACCCATGTGGTCGACATGGACCTGGCCCTGGAAGACATAACCAACCGCTCTAGGAGGAATAACCTCCGCCTGAGGGGCTTACCAGCAGGGCCGGATGAAGACCAACATGAGCTCCTGCTATCGATCCTTAAGCCTCTCCTTCCGAACATCCCGGAGGAACACTGGCATATCGAGAGGGCACATAGAGCGATGAAAACGCAAAGGACGGATGCCAACACCCCGAGGGATGTTATAATTAACTTCCTTTATTTCAAAACGAAAGAAGCCTTGATATGAAGAAGGGCAGAGATGGGCCTATCCGGCACGACGGAGCCTTGATTTCTTTCTATCAGGACTTGGCCCCCTCGACGCTACAGAGGAGGGGGGACTGGCGGCCCATCACTGGGGCTCTGCGAGGCGCAGGCCTGAAATATGCCTGGGGTTTCCCCCTTTAAACTAATGGTGTTCCGCGACGGCAGACCCCACATCTTGACGCCAGGAGGAGACCCGAAGCGCCTGTTCCAGGGTCTGGGAATACAACCACCCCCAGACCTGCCAGACTTGGCGATGGGTCCGGAGGAGCTTCCACACCTTCAGGCGTAATGGCGCCAAGCGGGATCCAGGAGCCAGCGCTGATTGCTAGTGGTATCGTATACCTCCCTGTTTCTTCAGCCCCCTATCTTTCTCTCCTTGGATGGTTGAAGATCCTGCTGTTTGTGTTGCGGGGGGCATGGTCTTGGGTTTTCTAAAGGGTATGTTACGCCCGTTTTTTCTCCGCTATGAAGGCCGCCCGCCTTCTGATGACCGATGTGAGGGACCTTTTCTTTTAGGGGTTATGGGGGCATTGGACGCATTGTTTGGGCGGGGGTTCGGGGTCACTGGGTTTGGCACTGTTTTTTCTTTTTTGTTCAGTCTTCGTGTGGATACCTTTTTGTGAACTGTGCCCCCATATCCCGTTGTTCCCTTTGCCTCAATTTTATTGTTTGCGCTATGGGGTGGTGGCCCCCTATTAGGCCCCCTGAGTCGATGCTCTTACCCCCGGAGCTGGGCCTCTGGTGCCTCGTGTTCCCTTCGGGCGGGGACTGCTATGGGGGTATGCCTACGGAACATTGAAGACCCGGTACATCCTCCGCTGTATAATGACACTAATATCTCGTTGTGGCATTTGTAAGATATGTTTTTTCCTACCTGGTGGTCGAAGTGCAAGTCACCCGTTTATCCTTTCACTAGGGGTTAATCTTCGTTACAAAAAAAAAAAACTAACGAAAAACAAAGTAAAGTAACCACACAAACAAAATCAAGAAAACACAAAAATAAAAACAAACAAAAAATAAAATAAAACGTTAAACAAAAACAAAAAATGAAAAATTAACTTTAATTAAGAGACGATTAGGGTGACGTGATAATGGGTAGGGGGAGGGACAGTTTGTTGTTGCTTTAATAGGGGGGACCGGTAAGCCGGGGATGGGTTGGGGTAGGGGGATGTAGGGGGTAATGGGCGGGTATAACCCAAAAGTGATACTGCATCTAACCTACCCCTGTTAGATAACCTACACCGTTGCGATTAGTTTAAAAATGAGGCATGTCAATTACCGATATCAGGCCATCAGACACCGCTAATCGATAGTATCCAGACTTGAGTACTATTCATCTTAGGTTTGCCGCCTGTACAGATCGTGCAACATCAATACCACTCTTTTTATGCATTACTGGGGCCGTGGTATAGACGGCCTTCTTGATTGGGCCCCCTGGGCACTCGCCCCTAACCCGTGCATTCCATGTCGGCTGCGGTCCCCCGGACTGTTTTTGTCCCGTGTGGTTCCCCCACGTGTACAGTTTGGATGCCGCGGGTGGGGCTTCCCACGGGCAGCTCGCTGCTCACGTGGTTGCTTCCTGTGCGTCTGCTTGCCCCTGCTGGCCGGTCCGGGGACCGTCCCACAAAGGGCCGGCCGGTGGGGGTGACTATCCGCCCGGGCGGGTGACCCTTGTGGCGGTTGGAGGGCTCGATATGCCTTGGCTGAGCAGCTATAAGAGAGTGGTGCGGGCAGTTGTTTATATTTGTGTTTTGCCTGGTCCCTTATCTCTCTCTTTAGCTATATGATAGTGGATACGGATAGGTATGGCGACCATTTCCCCGCAAATATGTCCGCCTGTTCCCCTTCTATATGACCTTTAAGGCCTACAAACGCTGGTGACGGGCGGTGTAAGCCACATGTTCAGAACGATTAGACTGCCCTTGAAGGGAGTGTTTAGCTGACTCGATATATGAATATGATTTAACTAAAGGGTGGACATGGGGGAGAATTGGGGAAAAGGGCGGCGCTGTAAATCTCCCAGAGCGCGGGGAAGGATGTTGGAATCAGAACAGAACAGTAATTTACCCTTAAAAATTTAAAAATCAAGCATAAAATGAAAAAAAAATAAAAAAAATAAATAAATAAAAAACGAATAAGGGGAAAGAGATAATGAGTAGAATCACCCAGGACCCGTACATGTTAAATAATGGTTAAACGGTTAAAATAAAATAAACACCGAAGAATATATGCATATGTAAATGTACCATTTAAAGCATACAAATGCAACCTTTTTGACAACCTGTTGCTTTTCCTATGTCGAGAGCTCCATACCGATCGTTTCGGGAGCAATGTCCTACTGCACTACAGTAATTGCCTGTTTGAGTTATATTGTTAACTGTTTAAAGGGGTTCCACAGGGTAGCAGAGGGGAGAAGGGCATGCCTAGAGGGAGGGGCCCGTAATGCCGAGGGGGCAATGGAGGTGGCCATTTATTGACCCATTCATGGGCCCAAGGGGGGCGGCGGGACAGCGCTGAGGCTCCTAGCCAGAGCTAGAAATAATGGAAGGGGAGGGGGGGATGCCTATAGGCCGACTAATACGATTGCATTACCTGCTGACATAGAGGTCCAAGTATCACGTAAGATGTGCCTAGGTGGTGGAGCTCAGGAATCCATTGTTCCTCCAAACGTTGATCGTGGCAGGGAAATGGGACGACGTTCCCCATATCATTCTGGCATTTGATAAGACCAGAATCTATGTGCATCAGACTGTCCGGATGCAGTACTTTTTCTATACTTTGTTTTCTCTTTTCCCCTTTCTTTTTCCCTTTTATTCTTCTCCGGAGGGGCGGCGGTCTATCAAAAGGTCTCTCACAGAGCCCTGACAGGGGACGTGCCACGACGGGAGGCATCAGTGATTTCTATATGGCCCTAACCAGACAGCTTGATGGAGATTAAGATATTATCTCTGAACGTTAAGGGCTTGAACGCCCCAAGGAAGCGCAGACTCCGATTCAAAGAACTGAGAAGGATGAAATCGGACATTGCGTTTATACAGGAGACCCATTTGCCTAAAGGGACCAAGTTCAGGTTGAAAGACCACGCATTTGCCGGTTCCTATGAAGCTAGGTCCCTTCGCAAACGCAATGGGGTGGCGATACTTATTAGAAGTAGTTGCCCCTTCCGCAAAACGCATTACGAAGCGGACACGGAGGGACGTTTTGTTATTGTCTCGGCGTCCTACATTCCCATGCCATCCATTTGGTTAACATCTACGCACCGAACCAGCCGGATCCGGGGTTTTGGAGAGGGATCCAGGAGAAAATATCTGGGCTGCCTCACGGAATGCTATTCTTGGGAGGCGATTTCAACGCAGCCCTGTGCCCTGCCGTAGATAGGAGTTCGCGGATGGGCATTCCTAGGTCGCAGGGTAGGGGCGGTCAGGATCGTCTACTTAAGGACTTCATAGCTGAAGCGGGTCTGGTGGACATATGGAGAGCTCAACACCCAGGGGTTAAAGACTATACTTTTTATTCAACTCCCCATGGGACGTACTCCAGGATAGATCTTTTCCTGACTAATGCAGCAGGCATGTCCCGAACAGTCAGATCACAGGTGGGCAACATCTCTTGGTCAGACCACGCAGATATTTCCATCACGCTGGGCAACCTCTGCACTGCTTCACCGTGGACGTGGAAACTAAACACGTCCCTGCTTCGGGACCCGGAGATCTTAGAACAGACCAGGCAAGGAATCGTCAACTACTTCGAGTTGAACACCACCCCCGATGTGAGCGCGAGTACAGTTTGGGCGGCACATAAAGTGGTCATTAGGGGGACCTTGATTAAATTGGCCACCAGAAAAAAGAAAATGAAACACCAGAAACTGGAATCACTGTTGGGTCAACTTAGAACCCTTGAACATAAACACCAAACGGCGCCATCGGCAAGCATCTTCGCACAATTGGAAGCAGTACGAAGGAACATCCGCACTTTACTACTGGACGACACGGCTAAAGCCATGACCTGGTCAAAACTGACTTTTTTCGAAAAGGCGAACAAAATGGACACCCTCTTAGCGAGGATGCTTAGGACGAGGAAAGGAAGGACCCACATAACAGAGATAAAACATCCTGACGGCACGACGAGAACGGGACCAGCAGAGATTGCAAAGATCTTTGAAGATTTCTACGAAAGGCTGTACAATCACATTCCGGAAGGAAGTCCACACGGGTTGCACGAAGAGGAATATATCGTACGATACCTAGAAGGGCTAGGGTTGGCTAAACTGAGTGGAGAGGCAACACGTACCCTGGCAGCAAACATTTCGGACGAAGAAGTGGACAAGGCTATTTCGAATCTATACAGCAACAAAACATTCAGGGAGGAGCTCACGCCACAACTGGTCCGACTCTTTGACAGCTTACGGCAGGGCGGACAACTGGAATCTGACATGACACTGGCGACTATAGTACTCTTGCCTAAGCCCGGAAAGGACCCTCTTTACCCAGAAAACTACAGGCCCATCTCATTGATCAACCACGACCTGAAGATCTTGGCGAAAATACAGGCTGACAGACTTAACCCGCTGTTGGTTTCTCTCATCCATGCAGATCAAGTTGGGTTTATCCCAAATAGACAATTTTTGAAAATACTAGGAGGAATGTGGATTTAATATGGAAACAGGTGACATCAAGGACCCCCACGTTAGTGGTATCCTTAGACGCTGAAAAAGCCTTCGATAGAGTCCGGTGGCAATTTCTCTTTCCAGTTCTCAAGTGCATGGGCTTCCCAGAGGAATACTTAACTACAACGAAAGCAATGTATAACAACGTGCGGGCGCAGGTACAGATATCGGGCGGCCCATTACACCCTTTTCAGCTGTACAATGGAATGAGACAGGGTAGCCCGCTCTCGCCCCTCCTTTTCATCTTGGCATTGGAGCCCCTGCTTCACGCGATACGTCAACATCCGAACATCGCGGGTGTCAGAGTGGGGGACAAAGACTAAGGTATCAGCTTACGCGGATGACGTCCTCTTAACCATCACGACTCCGCTAGAGTCGATGACTGCGCTTCAGGAAGTCATTTTAGAATACGGTGGGTTATCCGGATATAAAGCGAACATCCAAAAGTCCAGTGCACTCCCGATCTGCCTGTCACAAGTTGACGCGGCTAGGCTGCGAGCGGTATACCAAATCCGTATGGAAACAGACTCCCTGAAGTACCTAGGGATTAATATAACGGCTGACCCGGAACGCTTATATGAAGCTAACTACGCCCCTATGCTTCAAGTGCCGATAGGGGATCTGGACAAATGGACAGATAAACCCATCTCCTGGATTGGGAGGATACATTCAGTAAAAGTGAACATCCTCCCGCGCCTATTGTTCCTTTTTCAGGCGTTACCAGTCAGTCATGAAGACACAACTGCTCCCCTTGCAAAGGTCAATAGGAAATTTTGTATGGCAGAACAAGAGGCACAGAATTTCCAAACAGATATTATATAGACGTAAAGATAGAGGGGCCTGGGCCCGCCGAACCTCTTCTTCTATTACCTAGTGGCGCAATTGACGCAGATAGCCATGTGGCACTCTGCACCTGAGGAGAGGCGGTGGGTGGATATAGAATCTATGATGGTGGGAGGAGACATTCCCCAGTTTATGATGTGGGTCCCTAAGGAATACAGACCGGAGATACGGATTACATGCCTAGCGATACTCAATTCGATTAGAATATGGGACAAGTGTAACACCAAATATAGGCTGGCATCGTCCCCTTCCCCTCTGACTCCACTTCTTAGGAACAAAGAATTCCCGCCTGGTATGACCCCCAGGGATTTCCGCAACATCGAACGAGCTGGACTGCAACGGCTACATCAGCTGTTTCATAATTTGCAGATCTTCAATCGGGTAATCACCTAACACCGGCGGATTTCTTCCGGTACCTCCAAATAAGAGATTTCGCCCAAAAGACTCATATTAAAAAGGCTGCCTTAGAGACACGCACCTTCTACGAGAGGATATGTTCGGACAGGGTAACCCCCAAGGGGTTGATCACGCTATTGTACGTTCATCTCAGCGAAGAAAATGGAGAATGGGGTAGATTGACATACACTGTTTCAATGGGAGAATGACCTCGGGGAGACTTTGGAGGGAATTGAGTGGCGGGAGATATGGGAGGCAAATTCTAAGGTGTCAATGTGTGTCACTCTACAAGAGCAGGCCTGGAAAACTATGTTCCGCTGGTATACTACCCCAATTCAATTATATAGGATGCGCAAACTAGAGAATGACGATTGCTGGAGGGGATGCGGAACCCAAGGGACGTATATACACATGTGGTGGGAATGCTCAAAGATTCTGGAAGTCTGTAGAAGATCTGTTGCAGCAGATATTTGATAGACCTCTGAGATTAGACCCATGGATCTACTTATTAAACAGATCTGTGGACGGATGGACAACAAGGGAACAGAAATTGGTACACAAGATTACTTTATGAGCACGCCGAGCGATAGCGACAGCATGGCTCACTCCAGAGGGCCCAGAATTCACAGGGGTTATATCCAGAATCAAAGAATGTAGAATTATGGATGATCTGACGGCAAGGGTGAGAGGGACAGCCGTAACATTCCAAAAACTCTGGGAACCATGGGACAACAGCGTAATTGGCTCGAGAGGAGATTGAAGGCATACCTCTGCGGATACGGACCAAAATGTTATTCCGCTGGAAGGGGCTTCGCTGCTAACGGAGAGATGGTAGACCCGCCGTCCCCCCCGTCCCCTTCCCTTTCCTTTCACTGCCCTGACTATGTACTTCTTACGTTATCTCTTTGTCTCTCACTTTCTTCTCTCTCTCTTCGTTTTATACAGTTTTCTCAGGCTAGATCAAGCGGTCGGAGGAACAAGGTAGCACGTTTAGGAGACTAATTGGCACATATGATAGCTACTTATTTTTTGCTTACTATCCTGTACTTTTCTCTACCATAAGATTCCCCAACAAACGGCGAGCGCCAAACCTAAGTTATGACACACGCTTGCAATGTTTACAAAGACTAAGGTTTCCATATGATGGTTTTGTAATTCAATTGGCCTCCTTATTAGCCAGACAGCGATTGTATATTTGTTGAGTCGATAGTAAAATTATGTAAATCCTAGAAAGGGGTAATGTGAAGTTGTGAAATTTACAAAACACCTCAATGGCTGGCAGGTGCCAATGGTTTAAGACAGAGATGGGGCTCATACTGTTTCTCTTGTATTCTGAACTGTATTCTGCCAAAATGCTGACCATGTTGGCTTCTGCGTAAGCCCGAAAGTTGATGTGCACTTGTTATTGCTATTGAGTAAAAATAAAGAATTAAAAAAAGAAAAAAAAAAAAAAGAATTGCAAACAACTTTTTTTCCCCATGGGGGGGGGGGGGGGGGGTTCAGCAGGAGACACAAATCAAATTTGATAAAAGAACAAACATTTAAAATAGTTGTAACGGACCTGGCATCAGTCCCTGGGATTGCCCAAACTCATATAGGAGTTAAAAAAAAAAAAAAAAAAAAACAGGTCGCAAGAGAATACTGAGAACGGGCAGCAGCTAAAATAGCCTGCCCTTCGGTGGGTCCCCGCTCAGATCTCAAGCTGGTTTTAGCTCATCTAGTGCCATAACAGAGAGAAAATCTCTGAAACATATCGGACTGGTCCCACCCATACTGGCAGTCCAGATCCAAAATGCCAGAAAGCTCCCTCTGCACGAGAGATACAGCAACCCCAGCCGATCGTTTCAGCCTTGTTAAGCATCGTCAGTGAGGCATAGCTGATATCTCTCTAGGCACCGTGAGCAAGGGGTCCACGTCTGGATTACCTTTTAAAACTTCTGGAGAGCAAAAAACAGGTCGCAAGAGAATACGGGTGAAATAGCATGCCCTTCGGTGGGTCCCCGCTCAGATCTCAAGCTGGTTTTAGCTCATCTAGATCTATTGAGTTCTTGCGAACAGATCTGTACCCCCAGTTCGGGAACTGAACAGAACGTGCGTGGGGTCCCCCCTTTTATTCACTTAGAACCCCGACAACCCCTGGTGTTAACCGCAATTAAGGAGTAACTTGAGTTCTTTCTCTGGGTGGCCGCTGTTCATATAACCGAAAAGCACGTGGTTCATTTTGTCTCCTGAACACAGGCTGCGGTACTTGGTCGTTGAGCACGTGGAACTAATTTCGGCTACACATGCTTGTGAACCCCGGTCAAGATGGTACTGCTGCCTGTATACTTTCCAGACGAAACTACACAAAACACGTTCAGGAGATGTGATCCACCAACTGCGGGGGTGGGTGCATTCGCTACCCAAGAGCCAGGGGGAGCGTTAGTCTGTGTTCATGCAGGAACCCCCGAACAAAGACCTGCCACTGCCCTTGATTCTTAGGAACATCACCTGGTGGCCAGCTGGAGAAATCGTCTCCCAAATAGCGATCCAGTTCCACAGAACCAATCTGGGAGCGTTTTGGATATATTGTGTGCTCAGATACAGGCTATTCAGGGATATAAGAATTGTTGGGTTCCTGTAAAGTTTTATTATGTTTTATAATATTTTATGCATTTCATGTATTAGAGATAATGGAGTTATCTAAAATCACACCTCAATTAACTCTTGGACCCAGAGACTCTTGGGAAAATGCCATGTAACCTTGCTCTAGAGACCCCATACTATGGGGCTGTGCATTAAAAGCGTTGTGTGGGCTAATAGAAATCAGTTGACTCTCAGAACTGTGTGTCGTCCAGTTACTGGGGGAATAGGCTATTTTAACTAACCAGCGCTTCCATTCTAGCTCCAGAGGATTACAGGATTACTTTTACTGTGCTGCAATAGTGGCTTGATAATCTGAACAGTGTGAGTTCTCTGCAACCCTATTGCAAGACTGCAGCAGGGGGAGGGGAGGGGCTGCGCATTTTTGTATCAAGAGTGACATCCATGATGCTTTGCACACTATGACATGAACATAGTACTATAATGGGTAAGCTAATGTACATGGCATGCTCTGCTATGGAAGTACAAGTAGAAAAAATAAAAAACAATCTATATCTCTATATCTATATCTATATCTGTATATACACATACACACACACACACTGCGCTTAAAAAATATGTTAGGATATTGCATACACACCAGTAGCGAATTTCCACTCGCCAAGGTTAAAAATCGAACAGCGGGTGCCTGACACATATTCCTTCACTCCCTGCCTGCCTCTCTTACCTAATCCGGTTAAGGCAGGCACCGCTTGAATAGCAGGTGCCTGCCACCCTTCCCCCTTTATCATCTCTCATCTTTCTCCTTCCCCTTACAATACTTCCCCTAACCTCCCTCTGCGGTTCTATGTTCATTCGCACCCGCTACAGTGGAAGAGGTTTCTGCTCTAGTCCTCCCGCCCCACCACCTGCTCCCTAGATCCAATTCCCTCGCATTTCATCAGTACTCTCTCTCTCTCCACCTCTCACTAAAATTCTCAATCTCTCTCCTCTGGCATCTCTCCATGGCCCTTCAAACATGCAACTATAACCCCAATTCTAAAGAAGCCCAACCTTGACCCTAACTCCCCTCCCAACTACCATCCTATTTTGCTACTGACATTTGCATCTAAGATCCTTGAAAGAGTTGTGTATGCGAGATTGACAAACTTCGAGTCCAACTCTCTGCTAGACCAGCTTCAGTCTGGTTTCCGCGCTAAGCACTTTGTGCAAACTGCACTGTCCAAAGTATCCAATTATTTACTCGCTGCAAAATTTTGCGGTACCTACTCTATCCTAATTCTCTTTGACCTGTCTGCGGCTTTTGACACTGTTGATCAACAGCTTCTTCTCATCCTTCGCAATATCGGTCTACAAGATATTGCTGTCTCCTGGTGCTCCTCCTACCTGTCCCAGCACTCTTTCAGTGTTTCTTTCTCTCGCTCTGCTTCATCTCACCAACTCCTCTCTGTTGGTGTCTGTAACGGAACTCCCCGTACTCCGACCGAGTACCTTCCGTTGATGGACGCTTCCTAGCATGCGCCGAGGACCTCAAGCACCGGACACCACAACCACCACAGACTCCACAACCGACGTAGCTTAACTGGAGTCTCGCCGTCTTCTGTCCACCCTGGATCAGCTTCTGTCCTCCAGGACCGTGTGGGGAAGACCTCTCCTCCAGGAGAGCGTATCAGGAGCAAGCTCTTAAAAGCCAAGTGATTAAAGCTCAGGGGAGCATGCAGAGCATAACAATCCCCAGTGTGAATATAGCTGTCCCCTCCAATCACGAGACAAGACTACGTGTTGAGGGTCAAGAAGATCTGCGTTTAATTAGCACCAAAGGGCCTTCTTTTATGGAGGTCTTAAACATACAGGACCGCCCACAGGGTTTTAAAAAAGAAACATTACAACATGTACAATAAAGTAAGCCACTCCCAGCAGAAATCCTCCCCTCTGCCTGTGATACAATTATCTCAACACAATAGACTAACTTAATTATCACAGGCAGGAAAATACAGTATTATAAAACATATCACAGGGACCACAAAACATGCAATAACCCCATAAACCCCTGTTCAGTAGTTTGGAAGATACGGTTTAATGCTGATTCCGCAGAACATATACAGGCTATATGAAAAATAATTAAAATTAAAACTACTGCACGATGTCTTTGTGCACAAATACCGGCGAGATGGCACCGTGTAGAAAAGTCACAACAGTGTCTGAGTTAAAATGGCCGCCATCCATTGTTCTCCCCATGTGCCTCTGATACATGAAATGGTGGCCACCCAGTAACTCCACAGTTTGTCTGGTAGTCTATCCAGCCGAACCAACAGATGAAACACATGGGGAACAGTGCAACAAACGAAGGGAATCAAAAAATATGGACAATAGTCATATTTGTGCACAATCTCCAGTTTTGTCACAGGGCACAAATAGTGTTTGCAAATGCCATATATCCCAGGGCCATAGTCAGACGGTAGGAGGCGGGCAAGCAGCCCCCTCCAAGAACACGTGGCGAGGTCTGTTCCGCCAGTGTCCAAGGTTCAGTCCTTGGTACCCTACTGTTCTCCATCTATACTGCATCCCTTGGTAAACTCATTAGCTCCTTTGGCTTCCAATATCATTTTTATGCGGATGACATGCAAATCTACCTGTCCTCTCCTGATCTCTCACAGTCCCTCTTGACTAGTGTCTCTGACTGCCTCTTTGCTATTTCTAACTGGATGGCTGCCCACTTCCTTAAACTAAACTTGACCAAAACTGAGATTCTAGTCTTTCCTCCCTCAAGTGTTGCTACTCCTGTATCTGTCTCCCTCCAAGTCAATGGTGCTACCACCAGCTCCACCACGCAGGCTCGCTGCCTAGGTGTTCTCTGACTGCGAACTCTCCTTCACACCTCATGTTCAGTCTATCGCCGAATCCTGTTTCCATCTCAAAAACATTGCGCACATCCGCCCCTACTTAACGCCAGATGCGACTAAGGTGCTGGTCAATTCCATTGTCTCTCGCCTTGCATACTGTAATCCGCTTCTCAGCGGACTTATGTGCTCCCAACTTGCACCGTTACAGTCCATAATGAATGAGGCGGCGAGGCTCATCTTCCTGTCCACCCGCAGCTACCATGCCTCATCCTTCTATCAGTCCCTACATTGGCTTCCTTTAAGATATAGGGCTCTATTTAATATTCTGGTTCTTTCTTTCAAATTTCTACATAATTCTGCTCCCACCTATCTATCCTCACTAATACACAAGTATGTCCCGTCTAGGCCCTTACGCCTATTTTCTCTCCGTACGCCCACCTCTGATGCTCGCCTTCAAGACTTCTCAGGGGCTGCACCGTTCCGGTGGAACTCACTTCCCTCCTCCGTTAGATGTTCACCCAGTCTCCAGTCCAAAAAAGCGGATTAAAAAGGACACTATAGTCACCAGAACAACTACAGCTTATTGAATTTGTTCTGGTGAGTAGAATCATTACCTTCAGGCTTTTTGTCTTCAGAGAAAATGCAATGTTTATATTACAGCCTAGTGATAACTTCACTGGCCACTCCTCAGATAGCTGTTAGAGATCCTTCCTGGGTCAGGGTTGTGTTTGAATCATGCTGGCTCTACCCCTGATCTGCCTCCTTGTCAGTCTCAGCCCATCCTATGAGGAAGCATTGTGATTGGATCAGGCTACCACTTCTGATTATGTCAGCAGACTGCTTGTTTTTTTTTTTTTTTTTAGGCAAACAGCATGCGGAGTTACAGCAAGATGTTTCTATATTTATGGAGGCATTAGTCTAATACTATCCTTACCTTTTGTGTCATTTCACCCCACTCCCTCTAGCATGTAAGTTCATTGAGCAGGGCCCTCAACCCTTCTGTTTCTGTGTGTCCAACTTGTCTGGTTACAACTACAAGTCTGCTCATACACCCACTGTAAAGCGCTGCGGAATTTGTTGGCGCTATATAAATAACATAATAAACCATTATTATTTAGGTCAGTCATTAAAGGGACACTGTAGGCACACAGACCAATTCAGCTACTGAATTGAAACGGACCCAATGGTCCGGTATCTCACGCTGGACAACCCTGCACTCTGCATGAGGACCTCCAGCTTCAGATTTTTCCATACAGGAAAGCATTGATTCAATGTTTTCCGATAGGGGGGGGGGGGGTCTAATACGCGTGGGGCATTTGCCGCACATTAGACCCTGCTCGTCGATGGGGCGGAGGTTTGACCAGGGGGAGTGAGGGGGGTTGAGAGAAAGGGGAGAGGCAGGTGGGGAGCAGTAGTGCCAGGAATAAAAGTTTGTATTTCTGGCACTACAGTATTCCTTTAATAAGACAAGGGAGGGAGGAGATGAACTGATGTATTCCTAATGCTATAGTGTTCCTTTAAAACTATAACGGTCACCACCACTTTTTATTTGTATATACACACAATAATCAGCAAGTATTAAAAGGAAATTGTTGTGTTAAAGGGACACTCCACTGCCCAAATACAAAATAAATCACTGTTTAATAGATATACCCCAAATTAAAACAAATGCATTTATTATATATTTTTTCTTGGGGATATATCGAAAATCAGATTGCAAAACCTGCAGCTATCTTGTCTGCTGCTTTTGCAAGCTCTCCCTTTCTAACCTCGCCCAGATTTTCTGTGACTGTCCGATCACAGACTTCACAATGCAGCTCAATGAGAAGTATTTATAAAGCAGGTGTTCTGGGCAATCGCTGCCTCTTCAGGTCAGCTGCATTGAGCCAACGAAACAAGGAACCAACATTACCTGTTGTCTGCTTGAAAGTCAAGGGGGTGTAACACGTTTACCTTAGAAAAGTGTAAAAGTCTATTGAAATCTGCACTTTTTGCAAAATGAAAAACAAAATAAATAAATAAAAACACTTTACACAAAGCTTTTCAGCAAGCTAAAGTTGTTTTATAAATCTAAAATGACCCTTTAAAGGATCACTATAGTCAACATAGAAAAGCAAGAAAGACAGGTCCCCTAGCATTCTTTCTTGCTTTTATATTAACTTCCCTTATTAAAAATCATTTTCCAGTCCTTATTATAGCTCAAACTTACCTCCGTTCCAGCGCCAAGATCCTCATAAGGCCGCGCTCCCTTTTTAGTCAAAATGACGAAATAGAGAATCATCATCGCGATCTGGTGCGCATGCGCGGCACCAATCGCGTTCTTCATAGAGCAGCATTGAATGCCGCCCTACGAATGAACAGAGTGCTCTACCGCGCATGTGTAAGCTGAGCTAAACGACAGTGGCAACCCTCCTAAGCCAAAAGTTTGAATGCAAACTATATATAGAGATCTCTCTAAAAGAATATATATATATATATATAGTGTGTTTGTATACAAACACATTCTCTCTCCATTTCTATCTATTTCACACAATCAATTTTTAAAATACGTTTACTTACTGTAGTTAACGTGAAGGTAATAGATCCTCCTGCTCCGTCTACAGCCTTCAGCCTGTCAGCCCGAGCCCACGCTGTGTGCAAGAGATGTTATCTCCCACACTGGGCTCTGATTGCCGACAGGCTCCGGGTTACTACAGGAGATGCATTCACAGTGCCTCCTGTCTGCTGTGTCAGGATATTTATAATCGGCAGACATTTTGTGCTAGAAATTAAAAGTGTATATTGTCAGAGTCACTCAGAACAGAGAGCAGACTCCATTTTGCTATCTTCAGGCAAGACAGACACAAAATTTCTCTTTTCTGTAACTAGCCACTAGCCTGAACTAAGGAATGCGTTATGTAAACAAGCCAACTGATAAGCAATGAAGCAGGGGATGGAATGCTCTGTTTAAATGTTAACGGAAAAAAAATAATTTTAAACACAGACACTAGTAATTAATTTTACTTTCTAAATTTTACAAGGTCCCATTGTAAGTAAGGGGTGAAATTGAGTTTAGACATGTCAATCCAAGAAATTACGATCAAAATCGTTTCCACAAAGACTCAGACAAACGCTTTGAACTGACAGCAAATTTAAGTTATGGTAGTCATTTTAGATAGGCCAAATGACATCAAAATCGTCATCAGGAAAAGTTAACCGTTTCCTGGATAGGAAGGTTTACTGAGATTTTACTGCCCTCTAAGGATAAATATCTAAATTGCGATTTGCAAGTTGACCACACCTTCAGTATCCTATTGGCCTTATCAACTAATGACGTACAGAGAGTCTGGCCCTTTAAAAGTTAGAACAAAGGGAAGAGAGGGAGAGTTTTGGGCTTTCAGATTCGGACATGCAGAGAGATCGTGGACCGGTATTCAGGACACTCTGGGACTAACACTCAACTCAAACTCTCTTGGACACAACTCAAGAAACACTCCTTGACACTTAGAATTTTACTCTTACTCTCTAACCAACTTCACTTTTCTCTATTACTTACACACCTCCATACAACCAATCATACTCGCATTCAAGTTCCTGGGACCACCTACTCATCTGATGAGAGCATTCACATAACTGGTAATTATGCTGGTTTTATTTAATCTAAATTAATTAAAAATGTACTAATAGCATGATATATATGACTGGATAAATCACGGTCAGATTTCAATATTTAGAAATCTTCGTTAACTAAAGTATATATAGTCAAACATTCCATTCTGCAGGTGGAATTAAGAATAATTATATATTAATGTGATATCATGTGTTAGCATACCGCTGGTTTTATCCAGGTGTATTGATTTGCTCTAAAATAAGACAAGATATCTTTTTAGGCAAATTAAAATTCGTCTTTTGTAAAAATCTGGTAGATTATTCTTATTGGATGGTTCCAGGAATTGATTAATGAGCTGGTTTGAATGTTATTTTAATTGAAAATTACATGAGAATAGGATATTATATGCCTAGGAGGATCTAGCCAGCATTGAAAGGGTTATTCAGTTAATCTAACTGTTAGCCAAGGTTTTATTGCTTTTCGCTTGAAATTTAGCTTTTTGTCTGAAGTACCCTCATAAATCAGTTGATGCTGTTAGCCATTGGATTGTTTTAACATTGCCATTGTATCGCATACTTAGGTTATGCTAAATATTCACTGATTATTATTATTTTATTTGTCACAATAAATTATATCTATTTTTATAACAAATTGTGATTTTAATTTGTATGGAATACATTTCACTTACATGATAACGATCTCTAAGATCTAAGAGAATTGAAATAGTGGGCAATTCTCAACTGTATAATAGTATCATCCCATAAATATCCCCACAGCTGATGGCACGTTTTAGGTCTTCACCCATGCGTGAAGACGTCAAATGTGATGTTACTGCCACTGGAGGTGTTCCTAGCTTCCAATGTAAACAGTGTAGGTAGCTATTGTTCTCACCTGAACAACCTCATTAAGTTGAAGTTGTTCAGGTGACTAGTGTCCCTTTAAGTTATGTATCTGACAAAGATGCCTCCGTCATGTGCTCTTGGAGGAGCCTGCTGGCAAGACTTCTGCCCAAGGACTATGGGCCATGTACAAAGTAGACCTGTATAAAAAAAAAAAAAAAAAAAATAAGTGTGAAGGAATGCAGTCACCGAGTACCGTGCCCACTCGCTTGCCTGCTTATTATTTCCAGGTCATCAGGCTGGGGAACTCCCTATCCAAGAGGCAATGTATTGTTGTGGGGTCCCCTTGTTCGCAACTCATGTTTGGGCTGGACTGTAAGATTGTGCTTGTCCCATTCTGGATATGATATTGAAACACAAGGGGCTGTTTGTTCCTGAAAGCTGATGAGCATTAACATGCCAAAGGACTTCTTATCTAGGAGGCAATTAGGACATGTGAAAAATGAAAGTTGATTTGTGCTGCAGCCAGACTTCCAGGCCACTTGTGTGTGACTTGTCACACCTGGCCGAGTGGGCTGGCCGAGTAGGCTCTGTTGGGGGGTCCCAGCTTCAAAGTGGAACTGGGTTGTAAGCTCTGACCTTCCATCAAATAACCCCTTTTGAAATATTAAAATGCGTGTGTAAGTGTTTGGAATTGTTGTAGATATTTCTGTACCTAAAAGATAATTAAATTAAAGAGACTTCCTCGGACAATTATCTCTCAGGCACAGAGGGTCATAGGAGAGATTACCCTGTAACTTTGTGCTGGAAACCCTTTGCAGGGGACTTGTGCATAAAAAGTCTGTGTGTGGCCCTGAATAAAAAGAGAGTCTACTCCCAGCATTAAGTCTCTGTTAATGTGTGGGGGAGGAACAGCTATATGGCACTATTTACGTGCTATACTCTCTGGAGGAGAGAGTGTGGCGAGACCAACCTCACCACTGGGCATTGGAGAAGCCTGTTTGCCAGCCTCCTGCCCTGCGACTATGGCCCTGGGATGAATTGCCCTTCTATGAACTGATTTGGGAATGTTGTATTGTATTATGCTGCTACTGGCCCTTTAAGAACCATCTGGGGACATATTGTGGAGTTACTGGGTGGCCACCATTTCATGTATCAGAGGCACATGGTGAGAACAATGGATGGCGGCCATTTTAACTCAGACACTGTTGTGACTTTTCTACACGGTGCCATCTCGCCGGTATTTGTGCACAAAGACATCGTGCAGTAGTTTTAAACTATACAACAGGGGACACATTGTACAGTAATTATTTCTTTATATAATCTGTATATGTGTGCGGAATCTACATTAAACTGTATCTTCCAAACTACTGAACGGATCTGGGTGAATTTTGGATATGTGGTTCACCCAGATCCCCCGGTTCTGAGCATATACTTGGGGTTATTGCATGTTTTGGGGTCCCTGTGATATGTTTTATAAAACGGTATTCCTCTGCCTGTGATAACGATATTACCCATTGTGTTCAGTAATCATATCACAGGCAGAGGGGAGGATTTTGTGTGGGTGTGTCTGTGTGTATTGTACAGATTGATTGGTTGTTCTGTAAAACCCTGTGGGCTGTACTATGTTTGTGGATTGGGAATAAAAGAGGCTGTGCCAGTACAGTCAGTTCCTTCTTAACCCTCAAAGTGAAGTGTCGTCTCATTATTGGGGGAGGATTTATTGTATGCTGTTCCAGTTTGACTGCTAGGAGTGTAAACCTATTCGTATGGTTTTTCCTATTCGTCAGTTTACAGCATTCATATGCTTGAGAGCATTCATATGCTTCTCCGATTCGGTGGTTGTGGTGTCTGCTGCAGTGCTTGGAGTCCTCAGGAAGCGCTAGGAGCATACTTCAACGGAGGTACCCAGTCGGGGTGCCTGTCGATCCATTACATTGGTGGCAAGCTGTGGGATGGCATCCTAGTGCGAGGACAAGCAGCTCGGAGACACTGGTAACGTTTGGATTTACAAATTGAGGGCGACGCTAGTGTTCATACAGCGTCCCTATCTACGGAAAGATTTGGGAAAATGGGGTTTGTGGACCCCTGGGCAGCAAACACACCTGAGGAAGAGAGTGAATTGGAATGGAGAGATCATGCCCGGAAATAATTATGGTACGATGCCCTGGAGAAAGTCCAGTATCAACGGCAGCAGCGCCTTCCATGTGTCGCATACCTGTTGGAGGAACAAATGGCCTGGCGGATGCCGCTTCTGGGAGACCAACCCGGAGGGCAGCGGGTAAGACAACTTGAGTACCTCGTGGAAAGGTAACTGAGCCTGGACGCCTCATACCGGGCACTGTGGTGGTGCACCGTCCAGCCAGAGACGTGGAGGGCAGAGGGCATCCAGCCAGAGGGGGAGAACTACACTAGCCCTGACCTGAAGGTATATCTGCTGGGTCCGGTTAGTGTGAGCTGGATCAAAGCTGTTTGTGGCTGATCACCTCCTCCCCAGCATCCATTTCGCGTGTTGCTCCGGGCTTTTCGGGAACATTAGTCGGGCTTGTGGCAATGCGGTGAGTATTTGTGTTCCTGTCGGTCTGGTTGCTCTCTGCAGGTATTTAGGGCCCACCTGGGATTTGCGGTAGTTGTATCCCTCAAAGTGTAGCAGCTAGCAGTTTCCTCGGTGCGAGTTGGTGAGTGTGTGGCTGCCGCCATTTTAGACGTGGCTTGCAACCTGGGCTGTGGGTTGGCCTTGTTATATGTGTATATGCCAAAATAAAGATTTTACTCCAATTTTTAGCAGAGACGGACTATGAAATGGCTACGTAAAAAGTGTCAAAATAACCCTAGGTAAATAGCCTGTGATCAACAAAACAAAAATAAACGAACACAGTAGTGTACAGCTGCTTAAGAAAAACAACTGTATCAAAACGGAGTATATCTGGAAATAGTAAAGTAGTCTAGAATGAAATATTAAATGTATAATGAAAACTAAATATCCTATGAAAGAAGAGATAACTAGGACAAAAACCCTGGATGATGATTCAAAGTAGTGCTGTGAACAACTCTTCTGAGCTTTAATATATCTGGCTCAGTGTGGTCACTGCTGTATTTTTTTTTTTTTGCAGTGCAGATAAGGATTACAAACTGGCTCTAGGTACCCCAACTGCATTAGCTTCTTAGCATAGATAACAATTAGGGTTTGTTAGGCAGTGCACATTTTTTGGTATATTAAGTACAAGCTTTTATTACATGCAGGCATTTTTGGTTACTATTTGCTGGATACAGGCTTTAGAAGTAAAAGATATAACATCACCCCTTAGACCCCCATAGCTACACAAGACTGAAGTTAGTAAGGTTGGCGCTTTATGGCAGGTGAAATATCAATATTACCATGTTCCATTTAATACAAGTTAAGACTAGTGGGTTCATTTTCAGAGAGTCTGCTTGTGACTGTTTAGTTTATGCCCTCCGTGGGCTCCGCGCGTTCCCGCCATTGTCAGACAGTCTGCCTGTGTGTGACTCCCGCGGGGTTGGTTAACGTGTGTTGCATGGCAGTCCGGGAGTGATATGTGGCAACCAGCTCGATCGACCTGGACCCCGGCGTGTCCGGAGAGTGGCGTGTCGCGGAGTGCGGGCTGATGGATCCTGCTGTTGGTTCCTGGCCAATCTCCTTCACGGAGCCGAGAGCTTGTGTGGAGCTTCCAGAGGTAGGTGTCCCGTTAGGGTGCTAGGGTGTATGCTTGCCTCTGTTCTTTGTAGGAGTCAGATCGTCTGGTGTTTCTGGTCCACGTTGGTTGCGGTGGATGTGGTGGGTCGGCGTTCATGCGCTCTGTTCTTTGTGCTGTTTTGCGCGGCATCCGCCATCTTGGGGTCGGCACCTAGGTTGCAGATCAGTTTTGCAGCGCTGCTAGGCCTCAGTCTCCATCTCTGTCGTAGCGGTTGGGGCACCAGGGTGAGGACCGGGATCACCCCCGCCGGTCCAGAGGGGGGGGAACGGAGCCGGTCCTCGAGGGTCTGAGCTCCTGGCTGGGCGCTGGTAGGCAGGATAGTGGGGCAGCGGCCGTCCGCTCCACTCACCGCCAGGTAGGCCTCAGCTTAGTAGCGGAGATTTCTTCCCCAGGGGACTAAAGCTCGTTGAGCTAGCCTCACCCTGGATGCAGTGCCCTCTGCCCATCGAGGGCCGCTGTTGCCGGTTGGTATAAGGGACAAAAGTCGTAGTTTTGTGGCTTAGTGGTTTAGATTTCGCAGGAACTGGTCTGTCTTGCGACCATCCAGCTTGGCAGCCCGGCCCCGCCACTGCTGTAGTTTAAAATCTAATACTGTAGATCAAACAGGGACTAGTTAGAAAAAGATAGAGTATCTACCACTATATATAGGCTTTTTTGATGTAAACTGGTAACCAAAAAATAAAAGGAAATAAAATATAGGAGCCACAAATAAATAGATGTCAGATAGAGGTAAAGAGCATAGATATCGTGAAGCTTAGAATGCTCACGGCATATCTATGTATAGAGTATTAGCCAGAAAGTATATATGAAATAGACATTAAGTAGACAAAGCCATTATAAATCTAACATCCAGACGGCAACATTTCTATCAAGTCAAAAGCATGAAGCAGTATCTCCCTAACTAACTCAATCTGTACCTCTAATAGTGGTAGGAAAAGAGGGACTGATTATCTACTCATAACAAAGGCAGAGAAAATAATAAATAAGTTCAAACGTGAAATAAATAAAGTGCCATTCAGTGAGTGAAGTGTAGTGTCCCTAATGGACAGAAAAAGAATGCCTGACGCGCGTTTCGGTGCTTCACATAAGCACCTTCGTCAGAGGCAAAAGAGGAGCTGCTAGAATTGTGCATTTATACCTACTGGTGGTGTATGCAGCGTCCAATGATCGTCCCAACTGAATAGGGGGCGTGGGCGAAAACTCCCGCGTCCGAGATCCATTACAATGAATCCGTACAGCTGAGACAGCTTAGTGATGTCAGAGTTAGAGGCGGGCAGAACGTCATTGAGTCAGCTAGGCTCCACCCACATCGCTCCGTGCAAAGTATACCGATGCTACTGCTATAATACATTCTAATAGTCAAGAATGCATGATTCTTTATAGAAAGCCCATCACAGAGTACTCATTAGGGCTTTCGAATATACTGAAATGTAAAGGATTATCAAAAATGGACACAAATGCAAAAATAATACACACCAAAATAAAAATAATAAAGGTATATATATATAAGTGGTCTTATACTAAAATAAGTGTCAAAATAACCCTAGGTAAATAGCCTGTGATGTCTACACATACATATATTTTTGCATCCATAGGAAAGCATTGAGAAATGCTTTCCTATGGAATCTCTGAATGCGCATTCCGCTCCACTAGGGAGCGGATGTCAGACGGGGAGGAGAGGTCACCAATACCGAGGGAGCCCGCCGCTGGATAAAGGTAAGCTGCTGAAAGGGTTTTAACCCCTTGTACATGCTATGAAATCTGTACATGGGGGGGTACTGTTATACGCATCCATTGTAACCCGACAGAGCCCGAAGCTCCCTGGAGCTTGAGCTGGGAAGGGACGGGCAGCCTCCAACCAGCGTCTCGCTTACCACCGGGTCATCCCGGTCTCCATGGGCAGCTACTGCAGTGACAACCTGGGCTCCAACGGCCGCCCTGCCCCTCAAGATGGCAGCCACACGCCAGCCATGTGCATGACCCGCTGGCATGAAAGGCATGCACGCAGCAATGTCCAGCCAGCACCAACTGCCCATCACTCTAATAAGCTCCAGGGCGATGACAGCAGAGAACTCTGAGCAGCTCAAGGCACAAACCACCATCACCACACAAGGACAACGTGAGAGAAAAACGAGCAGGACCCCAACGATTAACCCTAATCACCTCACAACGCCACGTCTCCAAACCGGACCAGAAGCACCCTGCCCTCCGGTGACATCGCCTACCCCCCGACAACGCAAACCTCCGACCAGCACCCGCTGGACATCTGGTGCTTAACCATCTCCATGCCTCTGACACCCCAGGTGGGATTGGATGAGCGGAGGCATAAGACCGGAGCCTGTCAGGCATACTCCACCATAGCTGGACTTCCTCACCATGCCTCCTAATATAAGAACTGCACTATGCACACTAGCATAACGCACAGTAACAGTCTTTAACCTGACATTCTTTTTATTTTTGCTGAGTTTGTGCCTTTAATTCTTATCTGTGTTTATCCTAACAGCCTATGCAATATATTACCAGCTAGACCAAACTAATGGGGCAGCCCAAGCCTGTTTAAAACTTACATTATACTTAATCTGGCTTGTTTCCTTTACTTTTTTTCTCTACAGTACATAGTAACCCCCTGTATGCCAACGGGTGGCACTTTAATTGCTTCTAGACAGAGGTACAAAATGCCTTTTACCTGATAGCCTAAAGTAAACATGTGGGCTGATCCGGCAACCATTCTCATAAAGCGACATAAATAGACAGGACATGTAACCTCACAGACTAACTGCAATAACGATAGCTCAGGTCTTGTACTGCATATCTGAGATGGGTACAGACGATTAACACATGTTTTGCAATCACAGCAGTGTTATGCTTAATGTACCCACTATACGCATGTCTTACTATTACTCATGTTTTATCACTACTTATTCTCATTTTAAATATAAAACGTGCACGTGTCTCTGTATACCCCACTGTAACAAATGTCATTGATATAATCAAGTGGAATGCCTTTGGGGTACCACAAACATGTCTGTTAAGCCTATATGCACGAAAAAATAAAGAATAAAAAAAAAAAATGAAAAATTACTTAATTACGTATGTAAAAATATTACATAAATACTCACGTAGAATTTAAATATATATGCATGTTTATATATTTGAACTCTACGTGTATATTTATTTAATTATTTATGTAATTTTGTATATGGACATATGTATATTTCGTGTTATTATTATTATTTATAGAACGCCGTCAAATTCCGCAGCGCTTTACAATGGGTGGACGAACAGACATGTAGTTGTAACCAGACAAGTTGGACACACAGGAACAGAGGGGTTGAGGGCCCTGCTCAATGAGCTTAAATGCTAGAGGGAGTGGGGTAAAATGACACAAAAGGTAAGGATAGTATTAGACTAGTGACAGTTGCAGAAGAGGAATCAGTTGGGAGCTATTAAGAGTTTAATTGATACGCTTTTATGAAGAAGTGGGTTTTTAACGATTTTTTTGAAAGAGTGAAGACTGGGTGAGCATCTAACGGAGGAGGGAAGCGAGTTCCACAGGAACGGTGCAGCCCTCGAGAAGTCTTGAAGGCGAGCGTCAGAGGTGGGAGTACAGACAGAAGATAGACATAAGTCTTCAGCAGATCGTAAGGGCCTAGACGGGACATACTTGTGTATAAGGGAGGATAGATAGGTAGGAGCAGATTATGTAGAGATTTGAAAGCAAGAACCAGAATTTTAAAATTGAGCTCTATATTTTATAGGAAGCCAGTGTAGGGACTGACAGAAGGGTGAGGCATGGGAGGTGCGGGCGGACAGGAAGATATACATAGATATATATACACAATTTCATTCTAAGTGTATTTTGAAATAAATATATATATTTTAATATCAAAATACAGTTAGAATAAAATTTCATATAGATATATTTTTTTTTACATTTGTATTATTTGTAAAAAAAATTATTTAATTTAATTTGTATTTTATAATATATATATATACACACACACACACGTGTGTGTAATTTAATTATAAGTGTATTTTTAATATAGGTGCATAATATAAAAATACACTTAGTATGACAGATTTGATATATAAATATATATAATTATTTTTTTTTATTAACTTTATTTTTTTTTTTTAATGATTTTACAGTTGGAGGGAGACTGCCTGTCAGCACAGACAGTCCCCCTGCAGGCAGACACATGGACATCAATTGTGACCATGTGACTGCTCTGTTGAGCGATCACGTGGCCCCAGGGGTCCTAATCCGCCGCGGGGAGACTGTCTGGGCTGCAGGCAGTCTCCCCACACCGGGAGCAATGCTGATTGCCGCCGGGGGAACGACGGCGATCAGGTAAGTACATAAGACCGTTAGGACGGTTCAGGACCGTCACCGGTCGGCAACGCAAAAATGCCGATAACGGTCCTGAACCGTCCTTGGAAGTTAAGGGGTTAAGGACTGAGCAAAATGTACAAGTTGTGAACAAAACAAAATGTAAACAAAACCTGGCCTTTGCGCTACATGTCTGTCATTCACCGTAATTCACCTCTTTAATATTAAATGCACCCACCCTTATTATATATCATTTTATTCAGGGGAAACAAGGCTTTCATTTAATATCAAATATTTAGCTATGAAACATACCTTAATATGAAAAAAATGGGAGAAAATAAGAATTTTTTTATTTTTTTTAGTTCTACGTGACATTTCAACTGTCAATGTCCTATTACGGTTTGCTTTTACTGCAAAAAAATACACATATATGTATTCAACAAAGTCTCAGGTGTAAAACAGTACCCCCTATGTAAAGGTTTTATGGTGTTTTGGGAACTTACAGGGTCAAATATAGCACGTTACATTTGAAATTGAAATTCGCCAGATTGGTAATGTTGCCTTTGATACTGTATAGTACCCCAGGAATGAAATTTACACCCATAATGGCATACCATTTGCAATAGTAGACAACCCAAGGTATTGCAAATGGGGTATGTCCAGTCTTTTTTAGTAGCCATTTGGTCACAAACACTGGCCAAAGTTAGCGTTAATATTTGTTTGTGTGCTAAAAATGCAAAAAACGCCAATTTTTGCCAGTGTTTGTGACTAAGTGGCTACTAAAAAAGACTGAACATACCCCATTTGCAATACCTTGGGTTGTCTACTATTGCAAATGGTATGCCATCATAGGGGTAATTTTAATTCTTGGGCTACCATAGGGTCTCAAAGGCAACGTAACCAATCTGGCGAATTGTAATGTGAAAAAAATGAAACAAGCCTTATATTTGACGCTGTAACTTTTGAAAACACCATAAAACCTGTACATGATGGGTACTGTTGTACTCGGGAGACTTAGCTGAACACATATTTGTGTTTCAAAACAGTAAAAAGTATCACAGCAATAATATCGTCCATGTAAGTGCTGTTTGTGTGTGAAAAATGAAAAAAAACGTCACTTTTACTGTCGATATCATCGTTGTAATACATTTTACTGTTTTGAAACACTAATATTTATGTTCAGCGAAGTCTCCCGAGTAAAACAGTACCCCCCATGTACAGGTTTTATGGTGTCTTGGAAAGTTATAGGGTTAAATATAGTGCTAGCAAATTAAATTCCCTATACTTTCAGCATGGGTTGTCAGGCAGGTCCTGCTAATTGTAATTAATTAAAATACCTAATTATGTACAAATATTACATATATATATACGCACAATACAGTTAGAACGAAATAACACATCTATATTATTTATTTTATTTTTTAACGTATTTACATTTTTTTATTATATATATATATATATATATATTTAATCAGTATCAGTCAAGTGTAATTTGATATTAATATATATAATTATATATTAATAGTAAAATACACCTTGACAGTGTGTGTGTATATATATATATAATCTAAGTTTATTATCATTATTATTATTATTACTACACTGATTTTAATTTAATTTTATTTGATTTCCAGCCAGCAGGGGGACTGTCATCACAGGCAGTCCCGCTGCTGGCAATGCAGCAGCTAGCTAACCCGGCCATGTGATTGTGAGGTCCTCGCAATGACCTCACTCTCACATGGCCGGGGGGCTGGAGGAGGCAGGATCCGCCGCGGGGGACTCCCTGGGATCCCAGGTGAGTCTCCCCAACCAGGTAAGTAAGAAAAAAAAACAGAGGGCGTACTATTATGCCCTGCAGTGTTTAGAGACGCTTAGAATAGGGCGTAATAGTACGCCCTCCGGTTTTATGGGGTTAAAGGAACACTATAGTCACCTAAATTACTTTAACTAAATAAAGCAGTTTTAGTGTATATAGATCATTCCCCTGCAATTTCACTGTTCAATTCACTGTCATTTAGGAGTTAAGTCACTTTGTTTCTGTTTATGCAGCCCTAGCCACACCTCCCCTGGCGATGATTGACAGAGCCTGCATGAAAAAAAAAAACTGGTTTCACTTTCAAACAGATGTAATTTACCTTAAATAATTGTATCTCAATCTCTAAATTGAACTTTAATCACATACAGGAGGCTCTTGCAGGGTCTAGCAAGCTATTAACATAGCAGGGGATAAGAAAATCTTAATTAAACAGAACTGGCAATAAAGAAAGCCTAAATAGGGCTTTATTTACAGGAAGTGTTTATGTAAGGCTGTGCAAGTCACATGCAGGGAGGTGTGACTAGGGTTCATAAACAAAGGGATTTAACTCCTAAATGGCAGAGGATTGAGCTGTGAGGCTGCAGGGGCATGTTATATACACCAAAACTGCTTCATTAAGCTTAAGTTGTTCCAGTGACTATAGTGTCCCTTTAAGTTGAGAAAGCACTGGGACATCCTGGCACCAAAACAACTTAATGTCAATGAAGTTATAGTGCCTAAACTGTTCTTTTAACCCCTTAAGGACAGAGCTTCAGAAGCTTGTCTTTCACTTAATGACAACGGCATTTTTTGCATTTTTTGCTATTTGCGTTCAACTGCAATTTGCATTTTACTAATTTATTGCACCGACACATATTATATACCGTTTTTTTAAAGGACAGAAAGGGCTTTAATTTGATGTAACATATATATAAATGCTTATTTATTATAAAAAAATACAGAAATATGCAAAAAAATGATTTTTTGTGTGTTTTTTTACAGTTTTTGCAATAATAATGTGCACATAATTAGTGCAGGTTAAGGAAAGTAATTAAAAATAAATTCATTTAGTTGTTCTGAATTACAGAATATATAATGTGTCTGGGATTTTCAGTATTTTTTGGTAGTTACAGGTCACAAAGCACAAGGAGTAAAATAAACTTTTTATGTGGAGCAATTTTATAATTTGGTATGTTTGTCTTGTAAGCCTAATAGCCATAAAAGAAAACAAAATTGCCACACAAAAGTATATATTTATATAAAGTAGACACCACAGGCTATTTACCTAAGGTTGTTTTGACACTTTCTACGTAGCCATTTTACCGCCAACCTCTGCTAAATATTGGAGTAAAATTGTGTTTTTTGGGGGTTTTCGCACACAAACTTATAACAAAGAACTTCTCAGGTGTATTTTGTAAAGTTGGTGTGTGCTATTCCTGTACAAAGTTTTATTATGTGTTCAGTTACTTCTGCTGAGTACAACGGTACCCCCATTGTATGTCTTTGGCACTATTTCGTGAAGCTACAGTGCCATATAGGAGACCTGTCCTTTTCAGTATTCACAGTAGAATTTTGAGAGACGGATTTAATGAGCCTATGCTTCCATTTGGGGTATTATAGTAGTTTGACTGTTCAAAAAAACCCCACAAAGGCCTACCATTTGTAAAAGTAGACACTCCAGGGTATCTCGTAAGGTGCATATTGTGCCTTAACATGCCCCCATTTTTTTACCATTACATGCCAAAGTATGTGGTAAAAAATAATTTTGTGCATATTTTACATACAGATTGCATTTTTGCTGGGCATTTTGTATATTTCATGTGTGCCACTAAGTTCAAACCCCCCAAATTATGCTCAGCTAAGTCTTCTGAGTAAAAGGACACCCCCATTGTATGTCTATGGCACTATTTTGTGAAGCTACAGTGCCATATAGGAGACCAAGCCATATCAGTTTTGACCGAACTTTGAATTTTGACGCCGGGCCTATGTGCAATTTCCTAGCATCTTTGCAGGTTTTAAATTCAAACTACCCCACAAAGGCCTACCATTTCTTAAAGTAGACACCCCAGGGTATTTCAAAAGGCATATTTTGAACCTTAGCGTGGGATCATTTTTCCGCTAGCATGTACCAGGTGTAGTGGTTATAAGCGTTTTTTTTCTGCCTTTTTGACACACAAAGTGAGTTTGCACAGTATATTTTGCAAACCATATGTGTACTACCACTGTATAATACTTCATATTTTGCTCAGCTATGTCTGCTGAGTAAAAAAATACCCCCGTATGTACCTTTGCCAGGTATATGTGGACATCGGAGGGGCACATTTGGGACACAGCCATTCCATTTTTTTTCAAATTTTGAATTTTTACGCTGTCCCCATGTCCCATTTTAGAGTATTTTACCAGGCTATATAATCCAAATACCCCATAAAGCCATACCATTTCTTAAAGAAGACATCCCAGGGTATTTCAAAAGGCATATTTTGAACCTTAGCGTGGGATCATTTTTCCGCTAGCTTGTACCAGGTGTAGTGGTAATGAGCGTTATTAAATGTATTTTTTTTACTTTTTAAAACTTTTTTTACTTTTTAAAACTATTTTTTAAACTTTTGTTTTGATTATTCATTTTTTTAAAGTTTCCTAAACTTTCGTAAAACTTTTTTTTACAGATTTAACATTTTTCTAAGCTTTTTTTTTACGTTAACCCCTAACTAGCAGTAAGCAGCACTAACAGTAAATTCCCCATTTTCCCATAACTCCCACCCACCCCAGCTAGCAAAATATTTAATTATACAATATTTAAATTAGTTAATTAAATAAATTTAACCCCTCAGGGTTAAAAAAATAAATAAAAGTTAATCGTCAGGGGTTAAAAAAAAAATTAGAACAGTATAATACTGTGATCTGTATTTTGATCACTGTAGGCAGTGATCGACTGGCAGGGAAGGGGTTAATTTTATTTGGACTGGGTAAAGGGTTTATTTTTTACTTAAATGTTATTAAAACTTTTTTTTAACTTAATTTTTTAACTTTTTAAAGCTTATTTTTAAACTTTTTTTAACGTTAACTCCTAGTTAGCGTAATACTAAATCCCCCAATTCCCCACTAACTTCCACCCTCCCCAGCTAGCTAAATTTATAATTTTAAAATATTTAAATTAATTAATAAAATAAATTGAACCCCTGAGGGTTAAAAAAAAAAAGAATTAACCCTCAGGGGTTAAAAAAAAAAATCAGATCTTAGTAAAATGTAATCCCTGCCAATTGATCACTGTAGTCAGTGATCAATTGGCAGGGAAGGGGTTAATTTTTTTATTAAAATGGGTAAAGGGGGGGTAAAGGGGGGTGGGATTTTAATTTTACTATGTTTTCTTTCCACCAGGGGGCAGGATCACTGAAGATCCGTCTCCCTGCACTTCACACAGAACCAGGAAGTGCAGGGAGGCGGAGGTGAGTATACACAGCACATGTGCCCGCTCAGACATGCTGTCAGAGCGGGCACATGTACTGGGGCAGCCCGATCCGGTGCTCCCGGTCTGCCTCTAATGCAGAGGCAGGGCGGAGCACCATTAACCCCGCGATCGCCGCGATTGCGGCGATCTGGGGTTAATTTTAACGGGTGACGGACAAGGTCCGTCACTCGACATTAACGCATTCCCCTGAGTGACGGACCTCGTCCGACACTCGTCGTTAAGGGGTTAATGTTTTGTTTCAGTTTATGCAGCCCTAGCCAAACCTCGACAGGCTGTGAGCCAGTTTTCTCTTCAATCAGATGTTAACTTGTTTTAGAAGTTCTTGTCTCGTGCTCAGTTAGCTAAACTCTAACATCACGCACTGGAGGCCCCTGCAAGCTCTAGCAAGCTATTAACATTAAGCAGGAGATACGGAAAGTGTTTAAGAAGGTGTGCAAGAGGCTGTGAGATGGTGCAGTCTCTGGATTAATACAGCCGGCCCCAAACACTAACAGGTGTTGGGAAGTTTAGAAATTAGTTTGCTGAAACGCTGTGCAAGTCACATGCAGGGAGGAGTTACTAGCGCTGCATAAACCGTGATTTAACTCCTAAATGGCAGAATGGAGCAGCGAGACTACATGATCTATACACCTAAACTGCTTCGTTACGGTTTTGGGGATTTTAGCGTCCCGTTAACGATTTATTCTGCCTTTAGCTAATAACCCCGAGTGTTTTCTCTGAGCTGACTGACAGATCTTATAACAATGGCTGACAGGGAGCCAAGATGGAGGCACCCAGGGGCAGGATAACCAGGTGGGTGGATCTCAGTTTTCTCTGTCACAACATAAGATACATATTTGTCAAATAATAATGATAAGTAAACACATACATAATATATTAATTTATAATAAAAAAAAAATTTAAAAACAGTTTTGCAATTTAAACTTGTAATTCACATTAAATTGCTGACCCTGTAGGAATTCCCATTGCAGGAAAAAACTATTTTTTTTTATTTATTTTTTTTAAATAAAAAGTTGACAGAGCCTTGACACAACAAGCACTAACCGGCGCTGACTGGGTACCAACAGCTCACCTCACACAGACAGACCAGCCGTTTGGCGCGCTTCCGAGTGGCGCGTGCGCACACCGCGCGCCTGGCCGTTATAAACTCCTTCTAGGCCCAGTCGATGGCCCCGCCCACCTGGTGCCGCGCGTGCGCACACGAGACATTGAGGATGGCACCCGCTAGAACCTTTTTTTTTTTTTCTTCTCCATGCGCGGCCTACATTTACCATGATTCTTAGCGAAAAATAAAGGAAATATCCAAACACCAGAATTATGCTCATTCATCAATAGACAGCGCTCGTTTATTTTTTTGTTGTTTTTTGCGCCTAAATGCGAAATTGTACTTGTGTCAATAAAGTTGTATTGCTGTCGGTGCTAGGCGACGGGGTACCAGGGCGGCCATGTTTGTTTAGGGCAGCGCAAATCCCAACCCTGGTTAAGATTGTGTCAGCACAGTATACGCTTTGGTTACATTCGGAGAAAGGCGCCAGTTGAAGTTAGCGGCGGTGTGAGGGTTTTGGAGTAATCACTGCCCTCAAACAAGATGGCGTCCGTCTCTCGAGTGGCCTGGCGGCGCCGGAAGTGACGCCGGGCACGCGGTGTGTCGGAGAATGGAGTCAGCGGAATATGAAGAGTGGATGCTGGGTTCTATCAGGCTGTGAGTGTTCCTTGGGATCCCGCCCCAGCTGTGCACACGGAGGTAGAGAGCATCCCCAGAGGGCTGAGCATGCTGGGAGTTGTAGTTCAGGCTGTGACCACGCCCAGCCATTTTATTGTTCTCAGTTTGAAATGACATGATCTGCTGATTTCCCCAGCTCGGCTAATTCTGTCATTAAATCCAGATGGAATTCCCTGCAATTCTCACTTTAGTGAATAACCCTGATTCACCTCTTTATAGAGGGTTCAATGAGCAGCAAATGGCAAACTGAAGGTGGTTATGGTCATAGGCTGGCTATTATAGTCTGAATCAGGGCCATGGTGAGGAGGGGCTATAGCCCAATGTGGGCCCTGTAGCCATGACAGGCGGCATGCTGTGCCCCCCACCCGTAGATCGGACATGTCCAGGAGCAATGCAGGGATAGAGATACAGCGAGTATGGGACGCCATCGTATTCGCTGCGTTTCTCTATTACTGCGCTGCTTCTGGTCCGTAGCAGCCGTACAAAGGGCCTGAGGAACTGGGCCGGTAGAAAGCTGCCTGCTCTCCCTACAGGAGGCTAGCGGCCGCCGTCCCTGAAACAGTCACCAGACCTTCCGTCCCCTTACCCCGTGCACGAAAATGGCCTCCAACGGAGCCCGTATCCTTCTAAAATCTTATACAAATATGCCTTTGTGTGTGTCAAGGGGCGTGATAAAGGGTGATGTTTGGGGGAGGGGCCATTAGGAAGGCATTACCAAGTTATATTTGGGCTACTGCCTCTGGGCTTTTTGATCCCAGCAACACTCCTGGTCTCAATTATAAAATTTTATTTTCCCTTTGGGTTTATTTGCTTTACACTGAATTGAGTAAATTGACAGTTAATTGTTTTCTGAATGAGTAAAGATGCTTTTTCCGCATGTAATGTCGTGAATAATGCAGAGGATTACCTCTCCTTCCTTACTGGCGCATGCACACAAAGACAATCCTTACTTCATTTCGAATGTGCACATGCATTTAGTACACCAGGAGTTACACTAGTTTGCAGGGAGTGTTAACTAGAAAATGAGATCTGGTGAGAACAAAACATTATTTTTTTATTTTTATTTTTAAATAATACAAAAATAATTAGCTGTTTTTATGTGTAAACATTCTGTAAGTGAACGTTCCTCTGTAAGCCAAACTATAGATTAAACAATAGATGAGAATTTTTCCAAATCAGTTGCCTACATTTTTCATTTAGCTGCATTTTAAAGGGTTATTCACTAACGTGAGAATTGTTGGGAATTGAAAGTGAATTTCAAATTAAAGGCCAAAGTAGCCGAAGCCGGAAGCTTAGCTGACTTGGAGAATGTTTGCAGTTCAGCAATATTGACTTTAACCACTTAAGGACGCTGGGCGTGATATGGCGTCCTTGGGGACCCAGCTCTAAACGCCGGCGGGCGGCATAGCACGTCCACGCCATCCTAACCACTTACCTACCCGATCGCGATTGGGGGACTTACCTGACATCCCAGGGAGTCCCCCTGCTACTGATCCGGCCCTCCTGGGCCATGTAATCACGAGGAACTCATGATCACATGGACTGAGTAGCCTGTCTCCTTTGCCATGCCCCTTTACTCAGTCTCAGCCCCAACAGCATTCAGTGAGCTGCTTTTAAAGGATCACTATAGGGTCAGGAACACAAGCATGTATTCCTGAACCTATAGTGTTAAAACCACCATTTAGGTGGCTTGTCCCCCCTTAGCTCCCTCAGAATGAGTTAAAACTTACCTTATTTTCAGCTCTCCACAGGTCTTCTGGTGCTGGCCCCTCCCCCTTTGTGACATCCCACGGGGATAGCATTGGATTGGCTAAAATCGGCAAGGGGGCGGGGCCAATCAGCGCCTCCTCATAAAGATGCATTGAATCAATGTATCTCTATGAGGAAAATTCAGCGTCTCCATGCAGAATGTGGGGACGCTGAACGGCAGTGCTGCTTACTGTGCAGCCCTGAGCCAGGAAGCACCTCCAGTGGCCATCTGAGGAGTGGCCACTTGGAGGTGTCCCTAGGGGCAATGTAACCACTGCTTTTTCTTTGAAAAGGCAGTGTTTTCATTAAAATGCCTGAATGGAGCTATTATACTCACCAAAACAACTACATTAAGCTGTAGTTGTTCTGGTAACTATAGTGTCCCTTTAATTATATTGTGTAAAGGCTCACCCTGGATTGACAATTTGTTGCAATTCTACAATTTCCATATCAACATAAACCACACTCTGCCATTTACACTAAATTCTCTGGTCTAGTTACAAATAAAATCATAAAATAATTGCTCACCGTCCGTGGAAGAAAAGTCTACGTGTCACAGAAAATGGAGGAGAACGTCATATGTCAAATGCCGTCTGCAAACCTTATTATTATTATTAAACATATCCCCATACTAAATTGTTTGATAACACAGAAAATAGCTAGCAAATGCTGGAATGACCACTAAAGGCACCCACTGAATCTCATTGAAGTGGTCTGGATGCAGTGGTCATTTAGTTTTAATCCTGCAATGTAAAGCACTGCCTTTTAATGCTTACATTGCAGGGTTAAATATGCTTCTAGTGTCTGTCTTCCAAACAGCCACTGAAAGCACTTCTCCTGTGAGTACGAAGTCATCCATTTCGTTCCTATTGCTCCTCTGAGAAGCGTTGGATTGGATGGTTAGAAGGGTCGGAGTGACATCACGGGAGGCCGTTCAAGCGGCTGTAGTGACTCTTGGCGTTTCAAAAATGGTAAATAATACACCTTATTCTACACTAAAGGAATTCAGGTTTGTAACGCTATAATGTTAATTTAAGCATTAAACTGGAGTATATATGTACATATATAAATATCTATCTATCAAGAATGTGGCAATGTAAGAATTGAAGAGAGAACCTCAAAAACAGGAAATGCCATTCTGGTTCTCTGACTGACAGGGCACAGCTACAGCATCCACTTTCAAGACCTTAGTCGTCAATTTGACAAATTATTCTAACAATAAGTTAAAGGGCGGTACCCTGGCACCATAACCACATCAATAAACAAATGTGTTGTTGTTGCTTAGCATGCTCCATTAATAGTGTAAAGATAAATGCCATTGTAAGCATTTACAGCACAGAGGGAAAAAAGGACATTAATCAAATAATCACTAATGCTATTTCCTTTCAGATATAAAGACCTTCATGACTTTGAACTGCAGGATCCCACAAGAGTTCTTGAGTGGATTGGTGACAAAAGTAAGCAAATTGCTTTTTTTTATTCCTGAATTTTCAATGTAGTATCTGAGAGTCTGGTGTAATTGTAAGCATTTTTCCACAGCTATCTGCATAGCCGGTTTTGAATCTGCCAAAACGAATGAGATTTTACAGCTGCTTCTTCCACCGAAATTGCATGCAGTAGAAAATCAGGTCAGTTTGTAACACAGCTCGACTATGCCCATTGTACAACGCTGCAGAAAATGTTGGCGCTATATAAATAATAATACACAAATGTAACTTAAACTAAGCCTAACTTTATCAGGACTAGGGAAATGTCACTTAAAGGGTTACTTCAAACATCATAACCACTACAGCCCTCTATAGGAGGACCCCGGCGTCGTTCCCCAGTAATGGAGCAAACCGTTAACTTCGTTTCCGGGTTGGCTAACGATTTACTGAGGACACTACCATGGGTCAGATACCACCTTAAATAATTCTGATTCATACTCAAAAACTGGGCATACTGGATCCAAGCACCATGACCACTTCATTACTGAACTGGTCCTCGCGCTTGGAGTAATCCCTTAATGTTCCCAGAGAGTAAAATATCTCCAATATGCAGTGAAATAGAAGTTCAATCTTTTGTCTATAGGTCTTTTCTAGATTTGTTTGCAAGTCACTGACCAGCAGCCAAGCAGACATTTCCTGCATTTTTGTTCCAGGGTGCCTTCACAAAAGGTGTCATTCACCCGGAGGAATAGTAGGCGTGTGTCCCTGCTAAAAGATTTCAGCTAGATAGTACACTGAGCTTGGACCCTGGTGAGGGCTCACATGCAGCTGGGTTTGTGAGGATCTCACAATAAACTGCATTATGACCAGTTTACTATTGTATTTCTCCATTTTAAAGCACATATTCCATAGTGATGAGTTAGTGTGCACTCAGTATACTGTGTAATGCCAGAGTGCGGCATGTTTATTTTATACCACAAGAATAGGCAGAATTTAGAACCATAGATGGATCCAAACTACACATCCCATGATGCTCCGTTAGTCCAGCCTTCATTGTGCCATAAGTCATCGCTTTAATTAGCTCAGTTTTGTTTTGTTTTTTTAATTGTTTATGCTGCAGAATGTGCATTTTCCCATCAGTTCACCAGGTGGCAGTATTGTTCTGTTCTTTCAGCTAGCGTTGGCAAACGTGGGCACTACTCCGCATATTAGGTAGACTGGGAATGATGAAACTTTCCTTCAAAGGCATTTAAGCATTGAAAAGGGGAAACCACTGTTTTCTATATGTGTTTTATAAAATGTGGGTTTTACTAGAGGGTCCTGTCTACTAAGCTGCACATTGTGTTGTTCCTATTTTTGCTTTCCTCTTAATGCAAGAGAAGCAAGCATCACTGGGCACATCCATTTAAATAAAGAGAACATATGCAAACTGCTTGGCATTAACCTCAAACCTAATACAGTTTAACATTTACCATCTATCCTAATTATAGGGTACAAAGGGTAACCAACAAATCCGTTTGTTAAAGAGATACTCAAAGCCCCAAAATAACTTCATCTTAATGAAGCATTTTTGGTGTATGCATAATGTCCTTGCAGTCTCAAGTCTCTGCCATATAGCAGTTAAATCACATTTGTTCCTGTTTATGCAGCCCTAGCCACACCTCCCCTGGCTTTGACTCACACAGCCTACGTGAAAAAAATGGTTTAGTTTCCAATCAGATATTACAGCACAGTGTGTTTACTTCAGAAGTTTGTAGCTCCTGCTCTGTTAATTGAACTTTAATCACGTACAGAAGGCTCATTCAGGCTCCAGATAAGAATTACTAGAGCAGGAGATAAGATATTCTAAATTGAACCACTCAAAGGGCTATTCAAACCACCATGACCCCTTCTGCTGTGGTGCAAGCAGTCTGTATGTGCAGAGTTTGTTTGAAAGGCTACCTATACAGAGAAATTACTGCATTTGTGTCGGTATATAGACACATCCAGGACACATGACTTGGGCCTTAATTTAATATTGTTTTTTGTTTTTGGATACAAATGTAAAAGTATTATTGTAAAACATATTTAGTGTGTTGAAAAGAAAAATCACCAAAACAATTTATCTAAAAATATTAAGTCATTGGGAAAACTTATCCTACAGTATTAAATCTAGCACGGAACTCTGTTCCAGACTGACTAATGTCAGTTCTGTGCATAAAAAGCATCCATCTTTATCATGCACTGTGTGCCGGCGGGGGATGTAATAAACTTTCTGCAAGGAGAAATCTGTAGGACTGTAACGCACACAGTACATATCACTTGCTCAATAGATTGTTTTTCCCCTCCCTCAAAACCTCCCTATGTCCAGCCCTCCCAGCCTCTTTACGTTATATTTATGTCCTCCCCTTTTACTTCCCATCCCTCAATGCCATCCTCTCTCCACCCCTTCTTGCTCGGCTCAAATTGAGCACAATTCATGCATGCGCTCTGAGCCCGTAACCTGTAAGATCTAATAAGATTTCTCAGGTTACTGTATATGATCCCACAGAAGACCCCCTGACGGAACAGTGCTGGAGAGGAAGACATTGCCGAAGGTCACTTGAAGAAGAATCAGCTCATCACTTTTGTAAGTATATTATATATTTATTATTTTGATTATTTTCTATATTATACTTTGCAGTTGTTCAGTAACTGTTGTGCGAATATAACCCTTTTTATATTTATTATTTAAAAAATTATAATTCTTGCAGCATTTAAAGGGGAACATAACACAAATAAATATCAATATTTTTTTCCCTTTGCTGCACTTTCACATTCTTTATGAATTTGATGCCTCAGTCATGTCGATGCTCGCACAGCCTTTTACATGGTAATTCTGTACAAGCACATATGTGCACTGCATTTTATTGACCAGTGACTTGCACGTGATTACAACATGTGTAAGACAATGTGATTGTTAGCCTTTTTTAATATGTGCAGCCTGATATTTCTCGCCTGGCATGTAAAAATAATTGTAAACATATATTCCTAACACTACAGTTTTTCCCTACCTATGTAGGTGTCCCCCAAAGTAACTTTTACTTACCTTACATCCTGAGGCACGCTAGTTTCCGAGTCAAACAACCTCCTCAACAGAGAACTTTAAGACTGATTATCTCAACCATTCCAATGTTTTCCCGTACGGAAACACTGGGGGGCTAGTGTGCATGCGCAGCAAAATGCAGGACTGCGCCAATCAGACGGTCTCCATGAGACCATCTGGTTGAATAACAGAGTTTAACTTGGCTGTTTTGGTAGAAGCGCCTCTTGTGGCTGTCAGAAAGACATGTTAATTCTTCAATTTAAACATTGTTATTCCTGCAAAACAGCAATTTCTTTCAGTTGCAGGTTTAAAAAGACAAGAGCTTGGTAAATGCTGGGTACCGCTCCCTGCCTCCACTACTGCTTACTGGTATCCGGAATTTCCTGTTACCTGAGTGATTATGTTGCTTGTAGTTTACTGTAACCATTATACTTTTGTTAACCCTCCACAAAATCCACACGACTGAGGCATGTTGGGAACAGTTTGCTTAAACTGGGAGAAGTGCATGTGCCCTGCGAGACCCAGCTTAGTGTCAAACTCTTGAGTCAAAATGTTTTAATAAGTACTGTAGTGCTGCCAGGTTATATCAAACTACTGAATTAAAAAAAACTGGGCTATAAATATCTAAATTTCATTTTGCTCTTTAATAGATGAGTATTTTCACTAAATAAAATGTTTATGTATTTGACATGATTGATTAAAAATAACGGTTTGTTTGTTTATTAGGATTTTGGTGGAATAGAACAAACATTAACTAACCCACTGTAGTTGGTAAGTTGCCTTTTTTATATTCCTTTATGAACATGGTATAATCCTCTTTGATTCTCTCATATCATTTTCATAGTTTTTCTTTTATATCTCTGTGTCTTTCTTTTCATTCCCTACCCCCTTCTCTGTTATATGTCCTAGACAGAGATTTATATAAATGCATATTTTTGTATAATAATATTCCTTTCAATTACGTATACATTATTATTTGTTTTTGTTCTTTTGTTTACAAATACTGATTTGGAAAAAAAAAGTTTTTTTTTTTGTTTTTTTTTTGTAGGAGCTGTCCATTCTGTAAAATCCAGAGAGAGTCCAAAATACCACAAATAAACTGCATTATTAGGTAAGTCCACAGATTTTCTAAATGTGTTATCCAAGTGTCATGATCACTTCTGTCTTCACAAATGGCCATGGCTCGGGAAACCTTTACAATCCAGTGTTTCGTTCTTAAAGGAGCACTATAGGGTCAGGAACACAAACATGTATTCCTGACCCTATAGTGTTAAAACCACTATCTGGCCCCCTTTGCCTCCCTAAAGATGGTAAAATCTTACTTGTATTCAAGTCTGAAGCTGCTGCCTCTGTCTGTAAACTTCCTATGACATCATCAGAAGTGGTGGCCTGATCCAATCGCTTCCAATGCTTCCCCTTAGGATTGGCTGAGACTGACAAAGAGGCAGATCAGGGGCAGAGCCAGCACAATTCAAACACAGCCCTGGCCAATCAGCATCTCCTCATAGAGATAAATTGAATTAATTAATCTCTATGAGGAAAGTTCAGTGTCTGCATGCAGAGGGTTGAGACACTGAATGTTTGGATGCATTTTAGGCAGCCATGACCCAGGAAGGATCTAACAGCGATCTAAGGAGTGGCCAGTGAAGTTATCACTAGGCTGTAATGTAAACACCGCATTTTCTCTGAAAAGACAGTGTTTACTGCAAAAAGCCTGAAGTTAATGATTCTACTCCCCAGAACAAATTCAATAAGCTGTAGTTGTTCTGGTGACTATAGTGTCCCTATAAAGTCACTGTAACTCCACCTCTTGCAGCTGTTTTAGATTTATTTGTAAGCCTTGCACCGTGATTCTAATGGTCATTATCTGATAGCACTTTGTAGATGCTCTTAGCCAATGATTGGACATTGCATTATACATGCCAATTTTGGGGTTTTATCAAAGTGTTTTGTTTGAAACAGTATAGCTATTCTTGAAAAGGTTGCATTTTCATCTATGAAAATTGCCAGTTCGTTCAACAGGTTTCCTTGGTAACGGTCAAATTTTTATTATTTTAGGCCACGTGATTTATCTTTGATAAATCTTCCCCGTTGTTTTCTATACTTGATGGCTTAAATTGGTGGCTGATAGGGCTGTGTGTTTTATCCAAGCACTCTCAGCCTGTCTGCCACACACTGTTCATTTCATTTCTTTACATCAATGTGCAGGACACACTCATGCACACTGTCTGTTTAAGGGATTTTTATGCTTTTGGAGCTCTGTGGTACACGCATTGTGCATGTCATTGATTTTTAAGGTTTGTGAAGCTCTGCTTTGCACTCAGCACAGTGGATATATCAGTCACTGTTATTGTTGTAGAGCTTTTTGATACATTTAGACACACCTGACATTATTAATGGTTTGTTTATGGTTGTTGTGACACATTCATACACACTGTGCATGTCAGAGGAGCTCTGAGATACTATGACACACTGTGCATTACTCTAATTTCAATGGATGTGGAGCTCTGTGATACTCTGACACACACTGTGCTTTACTGTGATTTTCATGGATGTGGAGCTCTGTGAAACACTGACACTGTGCATTATTGTGATTTTCATGGCGGTGGAGCTCCGTGATACTCTCTGACACACTGTGCATTATAGTGATTTTCATGGCTGTGAAGCTCTGTAGTACACTATCACACTCTACATTTCAGTGTGATTTTCATGGATGTAAAGCTCTGTGATACTCTCTGACACTGCATTACTGTGATTTTCGTGTATGCGGAGCACTGTGATACTCTGACACTGCATTACTGTGATTTTCATGGATCTGGATTTCTGTGATACACGGACACTGCATTACTGTGATTTTCGTGTATGCGGAGCACTGTGATACTCTGACACTGCATTACTGTGATTTTCGTGTATGCGGAGCTCTGTGATACTCTGACACTGCATTACTGTGATTTTTATGAATGTGGAGCTCTGTAAAACACGGACACTGTGCATTAATGTTATTTGTATGGATGGAGAGCTATGTGATACACTATGTGTAGCGGAGCTGTAATAATAGATCCCAATATCTCCACGGATAAAATATAAAACATGAAGCAAAGCGTTGTTCAGCAGGTAAATCCCATTTCCCTCAGTAACCGGACGATACACAGTTCTGGGAGTCAACTTTTTAATGGGAGCCACACACGGCCTTTTATGTGTGTCCCCATGCAAGGGGTTTACTCTAACACATTCCAGGAGCATTCCCAACTAGACCTGAGAGGGGACTGTGACAAAGTACACAACATAATTACATTACCTCTCAGGTCCAGGACATGTACATTAATAAACACCCCTTTAACAATAAGGTACCCACTCAAGTACTCTATCCCCGGATCTGAGCGCCCAACATATCCCGAAAGCACTCAGATCCCACTTACGCAGCTGATACGCCACCAGGGTATAGTTTAGACCAACCGCACACAAGGCACCTGCCCAAAAGAGTTTCATGAATTCAGGCGGGGCGGTCGGTCTCTTTCGTGAGTACGAAACACAATAAAATAACGAATATAACAGTTTGTATATCAGTTAGTTGAGTGCCCCTCGTTCGGGAGTTTGCTCCCACGAATGCCGTTTTTCTGAATAGAACCGACCACACGTAGAGGTGGAAGTCCCAGCGGTGTTCATGCCGTCGAGTGTCCGATTATAGTTCCAGGCACTCAACGACCAAACCCCGCCGTACTTGTTTGCAGCTAAAGATGCCTGCGCCATGTGTTCGGTCATATGAACAGCCTCTCAGCCGATCGCTTAGAACGCTGTGATTTCTGAAGAGGTTAACAGGGTCAATTGACAGCACACGATTCCCCTGGGTGGTCTAACTGTTCAGGAGTTGGTTTGGTATACGAACACTGCGTTTATAACCTGTTTGGTGAACCCCAGAAAAGTCCACAAATTAAAAGAAAGGCACTTAATCCAAATAGATGGCTGGTTCCGCCACACAGCTCCCAACGGATCGGCTTGGGGATGTCCGGGGGAGTGCTCACAGATAATTTATCTAGTTCAGTTTGTCTGGATAACCCTAAACTCCAGTGAAGCAGCCGAGCGTTGTCTCCAGCCACCCTGTTGAGCCACACTAACTGGTTGTGATCTGTGAGCAATGAGGAGGGTTGTCCATACAGGTAGGGTTGGGTAGGGCTTCTTAAGGGCCCACACCACGGGCAGGCATTCTTTTTCAATGGCGGCGTAGCTTACCTCTCGAGGTAACTGTTTTCTGCTTAAGTAAACCACAAGGTGTTCCCCGCCATCGGCTCCGACTTGGCTCAGTACTACCCCCAATCCAAACATACAAGCGTCTGTGTGAACAAGAAAACGATTAGTTGGATCAGGAGCAGCAAGTGCTTGTGCCTTAATTAGAGCTGTTTTCAGTTGTTGGAATGCCTGCTCACACTTTGAGACCCAGACTACATGCCTAGGGAGGTTCTTGTGGGTTAGGTCAGTGAGCGGTTTGGCCAGGGCGCTGTAGTTGGGTACAAATTTTCGGTAATACCCTGCTGTTCCCAAGAAAGCTACGATCTGGGTTTTAGTACAGGGGGTAGGCCACTTTGCCACAGCCTCCACTTTGGCTGGTTTGGGTTTCTGCTGACCGTTCCCTACTCTGTGGCCAAGTTACTGTACCTCAGCCATCCCTATATGACACTTGCTAGCTTTAAGTGTCATGCCTGCTTCTTACAGTCTAACACAGCCCCTACGTGGGTCAGGTGTTTTGACCATGTGTTGCTGAAGATAGCAATATCGTCCAGGTATGCGCAAGCATAATCCTGGAACCCATCCAATAGCCGACCTACCATCCGCTGAAAAGTTGCCGGGGCATTTTTCATCCCGAATGGCATGACCCGAAACTGGTACAGGGCAGGCCAAACAGGGTGACAAACGCCGACTTCGGTATGGCATCCTCGGCTAGTGGAATTTGCCAGTACCCCTTACAAAGATCTGTTGTACTGAGGTACTGGCCCCTGACGATCTTATCTAAGAGCTTGTCTATCCTGGGCATAGGATAGGCGTCGGACACGGTTTTGTCGTTCAGCCTCCGGTAGTCTACACAGAAGCGGGTCGCTTCGGCACTAGCACTACCGGAGATGCCCAGGGACTATCTAACGGCTCAATAACCCCTAACTGAAGCATCTCCCGAATCTCCTTGCGCATATTCTCTTTCAGGGATGCGGTAAGGTGGCTGGCGTAACGGCAACTGACCTGGTGTTTCTACTCTGTGAGTGGCCAGAGGAGTGTACCCAGGTAGGTTGGAGAATGTGGCCCCCTTTGCCGTGATTAATTCCTGTACTTGGGTACGCTCCTGAGGGCTCAACCGCTCCCCTAACTGTACCTCTCCAAGGGCATCTGTCTGATCTCCTTCCCCTAGGAGGTCTGGTAGGGGAAGATTCTCAATATCCTTGTAGGCTGGGGTGCAGATAGCCACCACGTCCTCCGTACGCTCATGGTAGGGCTTGAGGATGTTCACATGGACATGTGTCTCCCCCCTACACCAGAGCAAGGGCCAATCACATATGTTGTGTCACATCTTTGTTCCACCACCCGGTATGGGCACTTCCAGGCGGCCTGCAGCTTATCATTGCGTACGGGTTTTAAAATCAACACCTTCTGTCCCACTTTAAAGCTGCGGTCCCTGGCCCCCTATTGTACCAGGTGCGCTGTAGTTGCTGGGCCGTCTGGAGGTTCGTTCGCACAGACTAGGTTAACTCCTCCAGGTGGTCCCGAAACTCCAACACATAAGGGACGATAGGGATACCATCTGTGCTAGCATCTCCCTCCCAGTGCTCCCTAATTAAATCTAGGGGCCGCCTCCCGAAAAGTAGTTCAAATGGGGAGAACACAGTGGATACCTGGGGCACCTCCCGGTATGCAAATAGGAGGTGCGGTAGGATTCTCTCCCAGTCCTTGCTAGTGTCTACGAACGAACGGAGCATTTGCTTTAGAGTTCCATTAACGTTCACAGAGTCCATTAGTTTACTATGGGCTTAATGCCACATAGTCTCCACAGCTGGTGGGTGACCTCTGCGGTAAATTGGGTACCCCGATCTGAAATAATGTCTCTGGGAAATCCTCATGCGACAGAAAATCCGCATCAGGGCATCTGCGACCGTCTTAGCATGGACATTGGTCAACGCCACCGCCTCTGGGTATCTAGTGGCATAGTCCACCACGGTCAAGATGTATTTCTTGCCGGAAGGACTGGGTCTAGCTTAGGGCCCGACAAGGTCTACGGCCACGTTGCTAAAGGGTTCTTCAATAATGAGAAGATACCCTCTGACACGTGTCGCAGATCTGACAATATTGGCGAATATCTTTAGAAATCCCTGGCCACGAAAAGTTTTGCGGAATATCATGCGCTTTCCGGAGTAACCCCTGCCTATACTTCTGGGGGACTACTAACTTTTTCACGGGGGTCGGTACAGACCCAGCCACTACCCTCTCTGAGTTCCTATAGAGTAATCCTTTGTCCCAGGAGTATCTCTCACCTTCAAATCTTGGCTGACTGGAGGTGACCCGATCTATATATACCTGTAATGTGGGGTTTAAGACTACTGCCCTTTAAAACTCAGCTGGGGAATCCCAGGAAAGATTCTCTATGGGTGAGGGGTTGTTGCTTACCTCAGCCTCAGAGTGTGATTGTTGGCCCGTGGTGCGAGCCTGCTGTCGGGTGGTCACAGGGTAAGTCTGCTGGGATGAAGGTTGGGGGACAAAAGCAGAAATTAGTTTACCCAAGTTGTTTCCGAAGAGCACGTTTACAGGTAGCTCCTGCATCAAATCCACTTCCACAACTCCAGACCCCACACCCCAATTCAAATGGACCTTGGCAGTGGGCAAGCGAAGTACGGCTGCCCCTGCCACCCATACTGCCACAGATCCTCCTGTACAGGCTGTGTCTGGAACCAGGTGGCGCTTTATTAGGTGTTAAAGTGGCACTCGTGTCTCAGAGCCCCTGAATATTTTTACCCTCCAGACATACCGTTTGTCAGTGGTGCTGCTGGTTGTCAGACACAGCCTGGATAGGGTCGGCCTCGTGCAAGACACCCAGTTGTTCCTCGGTGTAGTCAAGAGCTGGATCGTGGGTAGTGGTCTCCGTCTGATAGTAATGGGCCGCTGCTCTGTTTACGGGTGGTTGGCCGGGACGAATCCTTGTGTTGCGGTTCTGTCTCTGGGGGCATTCCCTCTGTACGTGTCCCAATTAATAGCACTGATGGCATCTAATATTGGGGCGAGTTTGAAACCAGAATGCTGTGGCGTTAAACATATTCCCATGACGCTGTGGTGCTGGTGTAGGTACAGCCGGTCTGGAAAATAAGTGGGGTGCTGTCGCCTGGCATCGTGGTGTTCGTCTGCCAGCCAGGCGGCGTCTGTGAGGGTAAGGGGGTTACTGTCCCTTACCCACTCCTGTACTTCTGGTACTAGCCCATCGAAGAACTGCTCCATGTGTATCAGCTAAAGTAGTACCTCCATGGTCTTGGGCTTGGTCAGCCTGCACCCATCCTATGGCGGCTCTTTGAAGTCGGTAAGGCCACTCTGCGTTCGGGTCTTTCTCCTGCTTCCTTAGTTTCTGGAATCGGCGTTGGTATGCCTCGGGTGTGATGGCATACCGCGCTAATATGGCTTGTTTCACCAAGTTGTAATTCTTGCTGTCCTCGTCGGGTACTACCCTGTATGCCTCAGCTGCACATCGGTTTGCCTGCCAACAGTAGTACCCAGTCTTCGCGGCTAAAGTCGTGTAAGTGGCACAACCTCTCGAAGTCCTGAAGAAAGCCGTCAATGTCTTCTTCTGTGCCGGAGAAGGACTTGAAGGCGTGATAGGGGCTTTTTGGCTTTCCCTGCATGAGGGCGGATATTGCTGGTGATCCCTCTCTGGACTGCTAATTGAAGCTGGGTTGTCTGCTGTTGTCTGGCCAATATGTAGTCCTGCACATCTGCCATTACTCTTGTCATGGTTTCTTCTGATGGTGTTCCGTTGTAGAATGCCAGTCTTGTCCTCAATTCCCTTTCAAACTCTGTTTCAGCCATAGCTGGTGGAGGTGCAGCGCGTTTGGCTCGGTCTCCCTCCATCAACAGCGATAAGGACAGCTTTCGCTTTTTTGCTGGCTATCTTACCCCTTGCTTCTAATAGTTATTTTAATGTTGTTCGTTTCAGTGCTGCATAGTTAGTCTCCATTAATTCGTTCATTCGTATAACCGAACTGCATACAAACCGCTGCTTGCGTCACTTTCCCATTCGTATAATCCAAACACATATGAATGCTGATTCCTTTAATTGTGAGGCTTGCATCGCATCGCTTGCCACCAATTGTAGCGGAGCTGTAATAATAAACCCCAATATCTCCACGGGTAAAATAGAAAACCTGAAGCTAAGCGTTGTTCAGCAGATAAATCCCAATTCCCCCAGTAACCAGGCGATACACTGTTCTTGGAGTCAACTATTTAATGGCAGCCACACACTGCCTTATATGTGTGTCCCCATGCAAGGGTTTTACTGTAACACATTCCAGGGGCATTCCCCAGTGGCCCTGAGAGGGGACATTACCTCTCAGGTCCAGGACATGTACATTAATAAACACCCAAAACACCTCTTTAACAATAAGTTACCCCCTCAAGTACTATATCCCCGGGTAGCCTGGATCTGAGTGCCCCTCATATCCTGAAAGCACTCAGATCCCGCAAACGCAATCGAAACACCATCGGGATATAGTTTAGACCAACCGCACACGAGGCGCCTGCCCAAAAGAGTTCCATGAATTCAGGAGGGGCGGTCTGTCTCTTTTGGGAGTACGAAACACAATCGAATAACGAATATAACAGTTTGTATATCAGTTAGTTGAGTGCCCCTATTTCGGGAGTTTGCTCCCACCAAATGCCGTTCTTCTCAGGTTAATAGAACCAACCACACGTAGAGGTGGAAGTCCAAGTAGTGTTCACGCCGTCGAGTGTCCGATTATAGTTCCATGTACTCGACGACTAAACACTGCTCTACTTGTTCTCGCCGCGTGTTCGGTCATAGGAATGACGGCCACCCAATCGACCGCTTAGAACGTTGTGCTTTTCAAGTGTGAAGGAGGTTAACAGGGTCAATTGGCAGCACCACTGGGTGGTCTAACTGTTCAGGAGTTTGTTTGGTATACGAACACCACGTTTATAACCCGTTCGGTGAACCCCAATTGCCGAACCAGAAAGGTCCATGATTCAGAAGAAAGGCACTTAATCCAAATAGGTGGCTGGTTCCGCCACACTGTGGTACTGTGCATTACTATGATTTTCGTGGATGCGGAGCCCTGTGACACATGACGCTGTGTTGGAGAATGTGGCCCCCTTTTTCATAGTTGTTGAGCTCTGTGATACACTATGACACCGTCCATTACTGTGATTTTTAGGATTGTAGGGGTCTGTGCTACATTACCAAACATTACATATAAATACTATATTTATGCTTCTCTTTTTTTTGTTTTGTTTTGTTTTAGTTTTCCTCTATAGTGGATATAGTATTATGAGTCCATACAAATGCAAAGCCTGCATGCAAGATTTGTATTCTAAACATCACCTTCCCCCTCTGCTATTCTGTCCCTGCTTAAGTGCTGGTGTTTTATGCGACCTTTGATTTTTATGAAAGGAACACTATAGGGTCAGGAACACAAACGCATTCCTTTCCCTATGTTGTTTAACCCACCATTTTGGTGGCTTGGCCCCTTAAAAGGAATGGAAACTCACCTTATTTCCAGCGCCGCACGGGTCCGCCTGCGCTGGCCCCACCCCCGATCCGCCTCCTTGATAACCTCATCAGAATTGCAGATTTTTAGCTAATCCAATGCTTTCCTATAGGGATTGGATAAAATCGGCATGGGGGTGGGACCAAACGCCATTTTGGCCAATCAGCACTTCTTCATAGAGATGCATTGAATAAATGCATTTCTATCAGGAAAATTCAGCATCCCCATGCAGAACGTGGAGACACTGAACAGCAGTGCTGCCTACTGTGCAGCACTGAGCCAGGAAGCACCTCCAGTGGCCATCTGAGGAGTGTCCACTTGGAGGTGTCCCTAGGGACAATGTAAACACTGTCTTTTCTCTGAAAATACAGTGTTTGCATGAAAATGCCTGAAGGCAATGATTATACTCACCAGAACAACTACATTAAACTGTAGTTGTTCAGGTGACTATAGTGTCTCTTTAATTTATTTTGTTTGTAAATAATGCCCTTACCTAATGATATGATTTTATCTTTTGACAGACAAAATGCCAAATTGTATGATCAAAGGCTGCAGAAATAGCCGGTCAAGAAAGGGAGATTTCTCACTGCATACCTTTCCAAAATCGCCACGAAGAGTAAGGGAATGGCTGGTAGCAACAGGTGATCATTTTGATGATATAGATGCAGTCATCAATCACATAATGAAACGAATACATCATACCACGATGAGAATTTGTTCTGAACATTTTGCACCAGATATGTTTTCTTCAACACAGAAAAGAAAGGTCTTGAAACCAAACGCAGTTCCCACCATCTTTCCACGGCCAAGTGTTTTGTCCTTCTTTCGTGGCATTGGGACAACTTCAACATCAAACCTTACGTCCTTAGAATACGAAGAAACGGACACTTACATGGATGATCCTGATAGTCCTGTTGTGGTAATGGATCATGATTATGTCCCAAATTATTCCTATTCCTTACCTACTGAAGGAACCTTTTGTAGCACTGGAACATGTACTGAAAGAATTGAAAAACGTGAGAAATCGGTTTCTACGGTCAATTTATATGGACGTAGAAACGCATCTACACAAACCTTCATTTCAACAAAGAATGTATCCACCTACACTCTTGATTTGTGTAAAGTAAAGGATGCGTATACTTGGACTGGTGTGCCAGACGAATCCATGAAAATGTTTGAAACGGAAGGTGTCACATGTGGATTATCCAAATCGGCAAAGTCTAAAACGAAGTCAAAAGCAAAGAAAAATGTTTCATCTTCCTGTGTGGAAGACATGGAAACTTTCCCAACAAAAACCATGACAACCTCTAAAACAGACGCTGAAGCTCTTTTTACTCCTACTTCACAGACTCCAACTTCAATGATCTCGACTGTCCCAAGAGAACCTGAATTAGAATCACCTATGAGGGATATATCTTTTATGGATCCTGATGACAGTCCTGAGAACGAATCCATTGATATTGGTGAACTATCTTTTCGGACTGATCCATCACCCGAAGATTTTGTTGCGGAAAATAAATTTATTGTTTTCGAGTCGTGTCTTGACGAGTTATTAAGACGTTTTGAAACATGCAATTATGGCACATGTCAAGCGCCTATAACTGAAAGACAAAAGAACATATGTGGAACTTCTCTGACTGTGTACACAATATGTGAAGACAATCATCGCTGCGTGGCCTGGAAGAGTCAGCCAATGATTGGAAAAAGGGCATGTGGAAATATTTTAGCAAGTGCCTCCATTTTATTCAGCGGTTCGCATTACTCCAAAGTTTTCGAATTATTTCAATTTTATGGAATACCATTCATATCGGAGTCATTGCATTGCCTTTATCAAAACAAGTTTTTGTTTCCCATTGTGGACATGCATTATAGAAATGAAAGACAACTTGTAATTGACAGTCTGATGGAACGGGCATTGTGCCTATCAGGAGATGGACAATGTGACAGCCAAGGTTTTAGTGGAAAGTTTTGCACCTACTCTATCGTGGAAGAAAGCACTAAGAAAATAATAGAATGCAACACAATCCAAGTAGGTGAGACAGCATCTTCTCTTGCTATGAAGACTAAAGCCTTCAGGAGATGCATGGACAAAGTGATTGCAGAAGGTCTGAGGATTGCAGTACTAGCCACTGATAAAAATGTGAGCATCTGCAGAATCATGCGAGAAAATTATAAGGACATAGATCATCAGTTTGATGTTTGGCATTACTGCAAGAGGTTACGGAGCAAACTTAGCACTTTATCCAAACAGAGAATGTGCAGAGAACTTGCACCTTGGAAGAATGCTATCATTAGTCATATGTGGACAACCTGTTCTTCATGCAAAGGAAATCCTCAACTGCTTCGCGAACGGTGGAATTCACTACTGCACCATGTTACTAATGTGCATGAATGGGAGTCTGGAACCCTGATAAATAAGTGCGATCATGGGGAAATAGTACAAACAGATGGCAGACAATATTGCTGGCTTGAAAAAAAAAGTATGGCATTTGCAAAACTCGACTCCTTTGTTAACGATGACAGATTACAGAAAGACTTCCGACACTTATCCCAGTTTTGCCACAACGGCAACATAGAAGTGTTTCACAGTCTTGTGCTGAAATACAGGCCCAATCAAGTGCATTTTTCGGTGGATGGGATCGTTGCTAGAACACAATTGGCAGTATTGACACACAATGCAAATGTGGATAGGGAACACGCTGTAGCAAGGAGACAACACGTGGAACAGAGATACAGACCATACTTTGCAAAGAGCAGCAAAAACTGGCAAGGTAAAAAAAAATATCAGCCAACTTCAATTAGCCACATTTTTCCCATGTTGGCGGACGTTATACGACTTGCCTTGGAAGACATAGAAGTAAGTTGGCAGTCACAAAGAGGTCTTTTTTTAGCACCAAACTTTGCCTCAAAACCACAAAATTCCACTAAAGGATTGGGCAAGAAACTTGGATGTAGATCTTGAGAAAATGCCACAAGAGCTTAAAAATTGATAGGGATTTTTTTTTTTTTTTTTTTAATATGTTACAATTTTTTAACTTGACAGATTTGCTAAACTCTCTATTATTAATGTAGGGTTCTTTAAAAGTCTATAGTAGAATTGTCCAATTATGACTCACCAGAGATTAACCTCCATTCAAGAAATTCTTTGAATTCCATAGAAAGATAATTAAAAGGTTGTAGGTCAAATCTATCTTGGGGTAACAGTGATTGCTAAACTGTTATTTTTATATTTTTTGATAACCCAATAGAATATTGATATGCATTAGATTATGTTTTACTAACTTCAATACATTTACACGTACATACACAAGTGTGTGTATATATTTTTTTCTTTTTGTATATGCACATATACTGAATTTAGAAAAAAACATTGCTGTATTATCTGTAATTACATTGGTTTTAGTTGCCTCAGTTATGTTTAAAATAAAATATTTTGAAGCAAAATGAAACATTGTCAGTCTTTTCTTATAAGAAAAATCTGAAACAGTAATTATAACTTTTAAATTACAATTCTGTGTGAATAGTAATTTAAACTATTCTATAAAGTCAGAGTTACACTATTATCATGGTGCTAAAAGAGTAGAAGTGCAAAAATTTTAGCCAGGGCTTCCCAATTAATTTTTCCCGTTGAACCCTTTGGCATAGTGTATCAACATCGTGGAGCCCCTCCCCCGGATGTATTTTTATTTTTTTTGTATGTGCTGGTGTGTGTCAAGGTCTGTGCCAGTGTGTGTGTGTGTGTGTGTTTATATCTGACACACAGATGCACACACCTGTGTATCTGTATGTATCTATCTGCGAGTCAAGGTGTGTGTATCTATGTTTGTATGTGCCAGTGTGAGTGAATCTGAAACACAGATATACACACACACACACACACACTGACACAGATACACACACCTTGACACACAATGTGTATCTGTGTGTATCTATGTTTCATAGTGTGTGTATCTGTGTTTGCATGTGCCGGTGTGTGTCAAGGTGTGTATATCTGTTTGTATGCGCCAGTGTGTATCTGTGTGTGTGTGTGTGTGTGTGTGTGTATCTTGACACACAGATGCACACACTCAGATACACACTGACACACATCTTGACTCACAATTATACACACACTTAGATACACACAGTGACATATACACACACACTTGTACCTACAGATACACACTGTCACACACACACTAATACACTCTGGCACATACACAAACACACACTTAGATACACACAGTGACACATACACACACTGACACACTCAGACACACATACTCTTTGACAGACACATACACTCTCACTGACAAGCACACATTCAATCTCACTGACAAACACACATATACTCTTTGACAGACATACAAACTCCCTAACAGACACACATACAATTTTTAGGAGTGCTGGCATGGAGTCCCTGGGGTCCAGTGGGTTCTGCTGGGCAGCTGGCATGGGGTCCAGTGGGGCGGCTGGCATGGAGTCCCTGGGGTCCAGTGGGGCTGCTGGGCGGCTGGCATGGAGTCCCTGGGGTCAATGGGCTGCTGGCCTACATAGTGAAAGACCAATATATCATCCAATGGTAATAACTAGGAGGGGAAAATATATATAATATATATATATATATATTAAACATGAATTGGCATCACATAAACCGTTATAGTTTTTATAATAAGATTTTTTTTTAATTTTGATATTTTTTTACTATTACATTTTACCAAGAAATAAACAATATTAAATGGTTACCTAAGCACCGTGACCATTTCTGTATTTTGAAGTTTCAAGGAGAGATCTTCAGCACACAACATAGTAATAAACACAGAGTGGCAGGTTTCAACACTAGACATGTTTTACTCAAGCCTAGTAAACTACCATTTTTCACTACACTGGGTGCTAAGGCTGTCTTGTTGAAATTATACTTTGGTCGGTGAAACAAGGACCCCATCTGCGGCACAGACACTGAGAATATCAGAGTGAAATAGTGTCCTCCTTCATCTTGTTTGTATGTATTTTTAAGCTGTCGTGGTGAATGGGGCTTTTTTGTGCAAGAAACGCTGCCCATACTGATATATCTAGGGTAGATTCCAGAGGTGAAACTCCATTTCCAGCAGCGTCGTTAGACAGGATGGAACTAGCGTTAAGTGCTGTGCAGAGACTTTCATTCATTGGATGACCGTGCTCAGTTGCTGCCCTCAGCCAGTGAATGATTGGCAGGATCAGTCTGCTTTGCTGAATCTGATTGATTTGCAGCAACAATATCAGGAGACTTTGCGCCCGGAGGGACCGATGTCCTAGCCAAACATTTCTAAAACAGATTGTCTCAATAACGCTGATCTGCGCAAGGTTGGGGCATCAGTGGACTGTAATGGTTATGATGCTTGAAGTAACCCTTTAGAATATTCTAATAAGGTGATGCATAGATTACCATGTGCCCTGTTTCAGCACTAACAAATTATTAACATTTTATTAAAAAATAACTATTCAATCCAATTGTAGGAAAGCACAGCAGATTATAATCATACTGTATAAAATATAAACTTTGACAATATTGACATGATATTTTTATGATGCTTGAAATCGTTGAAGAGAGAACTGCTAGTTAACAGACCAACTCTTTGTCATTTACTGAACTTCCCTCTAAGAGCCCCACTGGGAGGCGATATCAGCGAGAGCAATCACTGTGATCTGGACCTTGAAATATCTGTCACCTGTTCCCAAGGAGTTCAACGAGCGTTGGGAAATGCACCTGTACCTGCAGAAAGGATCATTTAGAGGAGGCAAAACAAAACAGAGCACAGCAAGCACACACACAAATTACACACGTTACATCTACACACTTATTACACATTTCAGCAATTGTCATTGCTAACAGTTTTCACAGAGAGGATTGTCTTTACGCCAAAACCACTGCATGAAAAATGCCATGTGTCATGATGAAATGTTCATCAATCAAAAGTTGTACACATTATTTCAAATGAAAAATTACTTTTCCTGCTGATGACATTCAGACTGGAATCATTCTCTTCTCAAAAAAACTGAGAATGTAGCAATAAAGGCCTCTGTTTAAAGTTGTTCAGTCACCCCAAGCTTACCTTTTTCTATTGTTTTATCTTCCTCTTTAAAAACATAACAAACAGTTTGGACTACTTTGTCTTATGTATTCTTCCTACATTGATAATCTTGGCGAGGGGTGGAGCTTATTGCAAATCTGTCACTTTTCAGTACTTCACAACCATATATTATTTATGAAGGACAAAGTAGGGGCTTTGTATTTTTCTGGTAAAGCCTGAGGTGGACAAAAGGCGGACTTCGCCATCAACATTTGCCCAATCCCAGCAGCCGTCACAAATGACGGCAGTGGGATTCAGGTTTTGTCTGTGGAGGGTCTCTGGAAGTGTGCTGCATATGCAAAGTGATTTAACTCCCAAATGGCAGAGAATTGATAAAGAACGTGATCTATACACAAAGCAGGTCATTAGCTAAGTTTATGCCCCTTTAACCTCATGTCAAGGTAGTTTTCTGAAAAGTAATGATTTGTTAGTAGTGAAATTTATATTTTAACCTCTTAATGACAAAGCTTCATTTTTTTCTCAATAGGACCAAAGACAATTTTCAGTTTTTGTTAAGTGTGTGTTCAACCTCAACTTCCATCTTACCATTTATTGCAACAACACCTATTTTATATACCATTTTTAAAGGACAAAATAGGCTTTCATTTGATGTGACATGTGTGTGTATATATATATATATATATATATAACTTCTCATTTATTATATAAAAAGAAATGTCCACAGTTTTGGTAATAATAATGTGTGCATAATTATTGCAGTTTAAAGGGACACTATAGTTATCAGAACCATTCCAACTTAATGTAGTGGTTCTGGTGTCTATAGCCCGACTCTGAAGGCTCAGCAATGTAGACACTGCCTTTTTAGATAAAAGTCAGTGTTTACATTGCTGCCTAGTCACACCTCTAGTGGCAGTAACTCAGACAGCCACTAGAGGTACTTCCTAGTCCAGGTTGCACACACACTTATGTTCAGCGGAGACGCTGAACATTCCCCCGTAGAGATGCATTGATTCAATGAAGCTCTGTAAGGAAATGCTGATTGGCACAACTCGCTGTTTTGCCGTGCATGCGCAATAGCCTCGCCTATGGCTCATTGGATTCAATGAGATCATCAAGATTGATGATCTCAGCCATGGAGACAAGACCTGCACGACGTGGGAAGAAAAGGGAAGTTCAATACCTTTTCAGAGCTATCCGAAAGGGGCCGGTGAACTAAACCATTAGTTTAACAAGTTTGTTTTCCTGACAGTATAGTGTTCCTTTAATAAAAGTCATTCAAAATAACTTAATGTATTTGTTTTGATTTACACATTATGTCCAGGATTTCAGTTTATTTTTGGTAGTTACAGGTCACAAAATACAAGGAGTAAAATCAAATGTCGAGCAATTTGACAATTCGGTATGTTTGTCTTGTAAGCTTAATAACCATCACAGAAAACAAAATTTCAACACAACTAATATATATTGATATAAAATAGATATTACAGGGTATATACCCAAGGGTACTTCGCTACTTTTTTCATAGACATTTAACTTCCAATCTCTGCAAAATACTGTCGTAAAATGTTGTTTTTTGGGGGGGGGGGGTTTCTGATTTTAAAAGTACACACATATAACAAGGTATTTTTGTACACCTTTGTACACCTATTACTGTACAAACCTCGAGACACATCTTCTGTACCCCCATTGTATGCCTTTGTCGCTATCCTGTGAAGCTACAGCTTAATCTAAGAGACCTGACCATTTACGTTTTTATAGTTCAAATTTGAGAGACGCATTTGATGGGCCTATGTCTTATTTTGGAGCAATCCAGCTGGTTGACTGTACAAATTACCCTGCAAAGGTCATTTAGTAGACACTCCAGGGTATCTCATGGTGTATAGACAAAAAATGGGACTAGTGGTTGGCAGAGTTAAGACACACCGCCACACCAAAAGACCTTATATCCTTATATGAAAAAGGCTATTTCTGCACATACCCTGTAGGGGAACTCTTATGAGCAGATGGCCAGAGAAAACAAAAAAACTCTTTAATGGTCCCTCTTGGGGAGAGAAAAAAATAAACGTACAAACATACAAACTAGGTTAAAATTGGGACCTAGTGGGGAATAGTTGTGACTAAATCGGAAAACAATATTCCACGAGCAAGTAGCAAGGGTTATATCAATGTCTTAGAAATTTGCCAGGGATTGTAACAATGTACTGCTATCACAGAACACCAAGTGTCATAAATGTATATAAATTGTAACTTGTGGACCGAATGGTTCCTGGAAATGCCTTGGCTGGTATCCCATATACTAAATGCTCCTCTAGGCTGAACCAGAAAAAGATATATAGAGGATCTAAAAGAATAGCAAACCTAGATAAATTTGTGTGGTGTCAGACCCTTATAGTAGATTCCTTATATATTACACTAGGCTATTCTCAATTAGATAAAGCGAGGAGTATTTCTTAGAAATGCCAACAATTTTAATCTCCCGTGTAAAAAAGCACACCTAAATTTGTGGTAAAATTTAGACAGGAACTCAGTTCCTCGTTGTCAGAGAAGGAACAAAGTTATGTCAAATATGTAGCAGGGTGCCAAACAGCGTAATGTCAAATATGTAACAGGATGCCAAACAGCTATATGAGATTTGGGGGTAGGAGTCCCTAGCATCCTGTTCATACAGACAGCAATCGCAGGTAGAGCCCAGAGAAAAATCCGTTTGATTAGTCAAAAACCCCAGAACTGTCCCAAAGTAAAGTTTAAAAGTTTAGGGAATCATCCGCTCTGTGTCGATAGCTCGACGCGCGTTTCGGCGATCTACGTCGCCTTTGTCAAGAGCCGTTGCGGAGTAAGTGGCGCCTCTTTTTAAATGCATATTTGGTACCGCCCTCTAATGTGACGTAAACGTCATTGACCAATCAGTGGGCTTCGTATAAATGAAGGGACAGAGAGATCTTCCAGTAATATTCACAGTGATTAACCCTTTCACTGAAAAGGTGATGTGACTCAGAAAGATGATCTGTAAAGGTTTTTACATACATGGGTATACGAGGCAGAGAAGCCTTCCTGATAAATGTCAAAAATTTTGTTTTGCTCCTACAGAGAATTAGTGTGCAGTGAGTATGGACGATTATATCACCATATGTATGCCCAGGCGTTCCTTAAAGTGGCAAACAGGAGCTGTCCAAACACATTGTCGGCTGTAAGGGGTTCTATTATATTATTTTATTATATAAATGCCCATATTGCCCTTCATTGTCGGAGTCTCCAAATCTAGAGACTCAAGCATTTACCATAAAACTGGTCTTATTGCTGGGACCATATCCGATGCTAGGGGACCCAATGTAATGGAAATGTTTTACAGCTGGAGGAGGGCCCTGAGTTGGACAGTACCATTAATAGGGAACAGATAGATATTCATATGCATTTTAACAGTAGTATTGGAGAGCGACATTTAAAATTAAAACCCCCCAAGATATAGGGGGTAAATACCAAGAAAAAGAGATCTGTTTAAATGTAAAACTTGTGTGATGACAAATAAAGCTAGAAGAATGGAGATGTACTCCACAAATTGAACACATGGATGACATTCGATCAAAGGTTATTGGAGGTATATATTGATATTATTTGCAAGCAATTAATTGGTAAATAGGGGTGACCTTAGATAGATAGACTGGATATCTACGGGCCAGTTGAATTGTTAGAATATTTCGATATCATTAGAGATTTCTTGATTTCTTAGATAAAAGGGGCGAAGGAGAAACCCTCGTTTAGACCTTTTGGATGAAGCGTCTTTAATTGAAAAATCCAAAAACTTTCTCGTTGTCTCAGGAAACGGTCATAGTTTCCCCTTCGTCTATCCCTTCTGACCAGTTCTAATCCACAGAAACGAAGCCCCTGGGGATTGCCCGCATGAAACTCTTTTAGGTGGCGGCCTATGGGGGTATCAATAAGCAGTTTCGGTGATCTAACATGCTCCTTGATCCGCTCCTTGAAGGGTCTAAAGGTTTTTCCCACATACTGTAGTTGGCAGCTGCATGTGAGGAGATAAACCAGTCCAGAAGTATTGCAGTTGAAAAAAGATCTGATGTTAAACGATCTTTTTCCCGTGCTGTCCGGGATGGTCTTGGAATCCCGCTTGATAAATTTACAGGCCACACAGTGGCCACATTGATACGATCCCACCGTAGTGGAATGTAGCCAAGTGCGCGCCGGGGGGCAATGGAAGTGACTTGGAACAAGAAGGTTCCTAAGATTCTTCCCTCTGCGTGCGGTCATGTCTATTCTTGGTCCCAAAACCCTCTTGAGGTGAGTATCGTCCATAAGACAGGGCCAGAATTTTTGAAAGACATTTTTTACAGCCTCCCAGCCTGAGTCAAAAGTAGCTATTAGGCGTGGGGGTTGTGGTGTAGTAGAGAACTCCCCTTTCTTAGGAGCTAGTAAGGTGTCCCTATCTACCTCCAGGGCCCTTTTATATGCTTTTTTTAAGGCATTTGTTGGGATACCCTTTTGCTTTGAACTGCTGTCGCAGTATGTTGGCTTGAATTTTAAAGTCTTCAATGTTGCTGCAGTTCCTGCGGGCTCTAAGGTACTGCCCGGTGGGTATCCCTCGTTTAAGGGTTTGGGGGTGGAAACTCTCCCAGCGTAAAAGACTATTAGAGGATGTTGGTTTCCTAAACAGTGTGGTGCTAATGGAGTCACCATTTATTGTAATGGTAAGATCTAAAAAATTCAATGTATCACCCCCAAATTCCGATGTAAAAGATAGGTTCAAATTATTTGTATTGAGTGATGCTACAAAGTTTTTAAACATTTCCTCACTACCTGTCCACAGGATCAGGATATCGTCGATGTAGCGGGCCCAATGATAGATGAACGGTCTATATGGTGCAAAGGCCATGTCCTTCGCCACAACCACTTCCTATATTGTGCCTTAGAAAAATGTTGCAATTTTTCACAAGTTTATGCCAAAGTTTTGGAAAGAATTTTATTTTGCCGCATTTTTTACATACACATTTTAAATGGCCATTTTAAAATCTGATATGTGCCTCTGTGATCAAGCCCTCCAAAATATGCTTATCAAACAATACCCTTAGCAAATGCCTATAGCACTATCTTGCAACGCTACAGTGCTATATTAGTGACTTGACTATTTCAGTTTTTATCCACCCAGAATCCTTTGGGTTAGTAACATCACTGCAAATTTGTGATTTCTGTGGGAAAAGCAAGTCTTATGGCTTGACTGGTGTGCAGATCTTTGTTTAACAATGTATTAACTATCCTCAGCTTTTACAGTTAGAATTTGGATAGATGAATTTGTTGGGCCTATTCCGCATTTTCGAGCACTGTTATGGTCTGACAGTTAAAAATACCCGATAAGTGCATACAAGTTGTGCACGTAGACATCACAGGGCATGCCATATGGTATATTTTGAGCCTTACTAAACAGCCATTTAACCACCAATTTTATTTTTGCCCTTTTTTTGCAGGCACATTGCAATTTAGCAATATATTTTCTAAACTATATGTGATATAGCTCAGCTATATCTCCTGAGTACTGAATAGTACTCTTTGTAAAAATAAAGAGCTGAATGTATAACCTGGACATTGACGTTAAAAACAGTAAATTTAAAAAAAAAGGATGGGTCTATGGTGCATTTTAGTAACTCACATATTTAAATTACTCAAAAAAAAATGCATACCATTTGCAAAAGTAGACACCATGGGGACGATCACATGATGTATTCTGAGCTTTATTGAGCTGCCATTTTTAAACCATTTTTATTTTTCAAATTTTGTGTTATTTTTATATACTGGAATTAAGATTGTTACTTTGAAAAGGTATACATTGTATTTTTCCTGCCTATTTTTCGAAGCTCATGTGTCCCACTGTAATAAAATTATATTAGGAACACTATAGTCACCTAAATTACTTTAGCTAAATAAAGCAGTTTTGGTGTATAGATCATTGCCCTGCAATTTCACTGCTCAATTCACTGTCATTTAGGAGTTAAATCACTTGACAAATTGACAGAGTTAAATCCCTTGATGATTGACAGAGCCTGCATGAAAAAAAAAACTGGTTTCACTTTCAAACAGATGTAATTTACCTTAAATAATTGTATCTCGGGGGGGCGGAGCTAACTGAGGACCGGAGCGGACGCAACTCTCTGAGCTCTGAGCCCTACTCTGCTGAAACCGTGTTAAAACAGACTTTTTCAGCCAAAACTGACCCCTTACCATACACGCAACGCAAAGGCAGACGATGGGCAGAAAAACTAAAAAAAACCCCGAGCCGACAAGTGCCCGATCAGCAAAGATATTGGGGAACTGCTACGTAACTCACAGCAGGCCGCATGGGCCAAGATGGCGCTCAGGGATGAGTTGTCGTGCTCATCCGACGAGGCCTCCATAGATCTCGAGGAGGGAGCCTCCTATGACCCACCGCTGAAAAGGGCAGACAAGCCCCTGCAAGCCGGGGAACCGGTGACGGCGGACCTGCTTAAAGCCATGTTTGCGGACCTGCGAAAAGACCTGGCCGCGGACAGGGCCCACTACACAACCGCCATAGAAGGCATCAAGGCCAAAGCCACACAACTCGATGCCACCTCCAGTGTCCATGACGCCCGAATCAAGGTGGTGGAGCAATCATTGGCAGAGCTCCAGAACAGGCAACTAGCTGCTGAAAACCGAGTAAACTCACTCGAAGATCAAAGACGAAGATACAATTTAAAAGTTAGAGGCATAGCGGAGACCGTAGGCCTCAAGGACTTACCCCACTTCATCAGACGCCTGTTTGAAGCTTTGATGATGCCCAAACAGGCCAAAGCCATAAAACTGGACGGGATGTTCCGGCTTCCCAAGCCTGCACATGTACCACAAGCAACACCGGCGGACCTCATCCTCCGCTTCCGAAACCTCCAGGACAAGAACACCTTATCAGCCGCAATAAGAGGGAAAACCCCCTTAACCTTTGAAGGAGCCACGCTCCTAGTTTTTCCAGATGTGACAAAAAGTACCCTATCCTGGAGGAAATCTCTGCAGCCGCAACTTCAACACCTCCGCACCAAGAACATACCATATCGCTGGGGCACCCCAAGAGCACTGCTCTTCACCCATGGAGGGAATACCTACAAGGCACGGAGCCTACAAGAATTAGAAGCGCACCTGCATTCACTTAGTCTTACCACCCCCCAGAATGGGGCAAACGGGACTTTGCTCCACATAAACCCTGCGAACATTGCGGACTTTACTCCAAGACCGACCCCGAACGCGATGCCGACCTGAACGCCAAGGAGAAGACCGAGCCAGAGATGGTCTGTCCGCATAGAAGTCCAACTGCTGTGCTGGACTGTTTGTTGCCTACCAGGCTTCTATGATAACTCTCTCTCGTCCCTCAGCATCAATGTTTTCTTCTTGTTTTACTTTAATGTTTTATGTTTCCTAAATGCATTACCGTAACTACATGGCACTGTTTCACCGGCAACTGTCACCATGGCCGCACCGACTAGTTGCCACACTACCTTGAATGTACTCGAGTACTAGTCCGCTCATAACCCTCAGACCTAGTGTCTTTCAACTGGCCCACCCATACCTTCCCTCCCCCCCCCCCTACCGTACCCCCGCAAGGGAACCACTTTGCAGATTTATCCACCAGCGCCCGGTAGGGAACAAAGTTACCTGCAGATAGGTGACTTCTTAACAATTTCTCCTCGCTTATAGCTCAAGATCCACACTAGGTGACTAACAAATACCCTATGGGGCACGACCAGGAGCAGACGAAGCTTAGGACCCACTGTCTCTTAATAGAGTTTTTTTAACAGGACATCCAACACTAGACCTGTTTTGTGCTCTACTTACACTATAGTAGTGTCCCGCCCACAGCACTGACACACCTCTGGCAATCAATACCATTACATAAATTGATGTCCATGTATGCTCCGCTAACTAGCTATGTTTATCTTTACAAAAAAATGTGCAATGTTCCTCACCTGCAATGTGCTTGTTTTCAAATGTATGCCAGTTGTGGGCTCACACCTGCTGTTGTAGCAGTGCAAGCCAATTTGTGATCTTTTTTGCATAACAAAATAAAGACTTAAAAAAATAATTGTATCTCAATCTCTAAATTGAACTTTAATCACATACAGGAGGCTCTTGCAGGGGATAAGAAATTCTTAATTAAACAGAACTTGCAATAAAGAAAGCCTAAATAGGGCTCTCTTTACAGGAAGTGTTTATGGAAGGCTGTACAAGTCACATGCAGGCAGGTGGGACTTGGGTTCATAAACAAAGGGATTTAACTCCTAAATGGCAGAGGATTGAGCAGTGAGGCTGCAGGGGCATGTTCTATACACCAAAACTGCTTAATTAAGCTAAAGTTGTTCAGGTGACTATAGTGTCCCTTTAACTATTCTCAGCAACACAGCCTGACTACAACTGTATCCTATTCGTATGCCTTTTCAAAGTAACAATCTTTAACCCAATCTAAATCCTTAAAAGCTAAAGCAAACCCTAATTCTAAACCAAATCCTAATCCCAAATCTAACCGTAAATCTAATAATAAACCTCATCTTAATCCATATCCTAATTTTATGCCTTACCTTAATTATAACCGTAATCATATTCACAATCCTAACCCAATAAATATTGTTAGAAACCAGCAGAGGGATTTCCTTGCTGGCTCTAAACCTAATCTGAACCCTAATCCTAAAATTATTTCTAAAACCAATCTTAAATATAAACCTAATCCTAAACTTGACACTCATTCTAATCCTAATGTTAATCCATAATCTATATTAAATCCCTGCTCAAGTCAGGAAATCTAGGTGTCAATAGATGAGTGTCCTGGCTTGAGCACGGATTTAACCATGCTCACCTCCCAATCTAATTATTGGCATTTAAATGGAGCTGCATGCCATGCGGACTTCTAGCACAGCAGGCAGTTTACCAAAATGTATGGGGCCACTAAAAACGCCCCCAACTGATAGAGGAGAGCCCCAGATATCTATTGATACCTGGTACTTACTGGTTTGAGCAGGGATATAACACCGCTCACAAAAAAAAAATCTGCACGACATATCATTACAACCTAAATGCATTAAAGCCCAGTATAGTTAGGACGAAATGACACGAGTTAAAGTGCTAATCATTTTTATTTTCCAAATGATGCTTTAAAGGGACACTATAGACACCCAGACCACTTTATCTCATTGATGTGGTCTGGGTGCAATGTCCCTGTCCTCTCAACCCTGCATTGTAAAACATTTTTGTGAAACAGCAATTTACATTGCAGGGTTAAGACTGCCTCTAGTGGGTGTTTACCTCAAGCCTTGCATGAGAACGTCCAGCGTCTTGAAAATCCCCATAGGAAAGCATTCATATACTGCTCTCCGGTGGGGAAGGCATAATGTGTGCGCCACACTCGCTGCTCATTAGATTCCTGGATCGCCATGACGTGGCAGGAGGAGGAGCCTGATCCTGCGCCATGGGACTGCCGTGCTGGACTCAGGTAAGTTAAAAAAAACTGTTTATTTGTCGGGAAGCTGCAGGGGCAGAGGGACACTGTAGTGTTAGAAATAGAGTTTTGTGCTTCTAACACTACAGTGTTCCTTTAAAAGTAACACTTTTGTGTGTGTGTTGCACAATTATTTGGCTTTTTTGAGGTTAAGCAAAGATTGTCTGATTAAATATTTTGCACATGTCATGGTACTCCGGATCCAGATTTTTGTCTTTTCCTGGGTGAGTTATAAATACAGTGTGAGGTTCTGGTGCTCACCATGGGTTAATCGGTACAGACTATCAGTGGTGGGGGTGCCGGGTTGCTCAGTAAGTGTATGTCTTGTTTATCAGCCCAACTGGTTATATCTGTTTGCAGACCTTTCGGCTTAATCTTGTGAACTTACTCAGCCGATCAAATTCTGACAGTTTCCTTGCTTTGTATTTTCCATGTAAACACAGTTAGAAATGTACTTTCTCTCCCACCCTTCCCCCCTCTGCAGGGACTGTGTCCAGAAAGAGATCTGAAGGTGGAACATGGCGGATTCTCAGAGCATCCTGTGTACAGCCTTAAACATGTCCCAAACAGCAGGTACTGGTTCTATGTCCTAACATTTTATAGTTCGGTCTAAGTCCCTGTTTTACATTTCTTCTGCTATGACCCAAGCGTTAAAGGGTCACTCCAAACACTGTAACCACTTCAGTGAATTGAAGTGGTCATTGCGCCTGTAGTCTGTATGCGCAGCGCTTTGATTTGAAGCGCTGTAATCCATTCACTGCCAGGGATGTTACACCTCCTCTAGCAGAGTCATTAGCCAGCCCAGAACAAATGTCAATTCTGTGCAATTCTGACTATAGCACACACAGCATGCTGAAACCAGGCAGCCAATGGCAGCGTGCCCCACATCCACTGACCTCCCTCCCCCTTTTGTTAAGGAAAGTACATTTCTTATTTATTTATTGGCATTTGACAGGAGGAAGGGGGGACCGGCACAGAAGGGGTTATTACAACCAAAATGATCTGGCTACCAGTAGTACAATATCTCTGACAGTAGTGTTAATTGCTTTCCCACCCCTCGATAGAAGTCCTCCTGTAATCCAGTGACCTGCTATTTTGTTTGTACTGCACCGTTCATAGGAGGGACATGTACGAAGCACTGCACACCTGTCTAATGATCTGCTTAGAATTCTCATTACAGCCCTTCCTGTTATTTACATACCAGTTCCCCATCCAGCTACACTTGGATATCGAGTACATGAATGTTCTGCTCTCAATCATTGCTTCAGATTCTAGACAGCTATTTAGCCTATAAACAAGTTCTGCAGCAATTTATTTTGTACCAGCGGCTCTGATTGACTGTTAAATCAAACCTCATTAAAGGAACACTATTACGTTAGGAAAACAAATGTGCATTACTAACAACTCTCCAGTGTTAAAAAGTGGTTAGGTCAGTGGACCCTACCTGCAGGGAGGAAAAAAAATAAGTTTTAATTACCTTTCCTTCCTCGTGGTGCTATCTCCGCGCCTGACCCTGCATCACGATCGATGAGCCAAAACAATGCTTACACATAGGAAGGCATTGGGAAGCCAGTGTGCATGCGTGGAGAAATGTCACACTGCACAGATCTGGTGGTCTTTCTGAGACCATGTGATAGAAATAGCAGAGTTTAACTTTATTTCCTTTGACACGCCTCTAGTGGCTGCTTGCAGAACAGCAATGTTTTCAGCTGCAGGGTTCAAATGGGGGACATGACACCCAGATCACTTTATTGAGATTAAGTGGCCTGGGTGCGTATAGTGTCCCTTTAATTTAATAAGTTAGAAATTCCCAAGCACACTGGATAATACCTGATGAAATCGGTGAGTTGGATAAAGCACCAACCGTGCTGCCTATTCAGGTCCTTATGCCCTATCCCGGGTGAGTCAACATACCCTTTTATCTCTCTAAAGTTGATAGCACCATTGACGTGAGTTATAGGAACATCTATTAATCAGATGATTTGATATAGCCTGAGAAATGACCTGTATTTAAGAATAGATTGCTAGTATTGCAGATTTGATAATATGTTAAACAATCCACACCAGGATTTATTCCAAAGACACTAGCCTCTTCTTAATCAAAATATTTATTTACTAACAGCTTGTTGGTTACAAGTGGTCCATCCACTAGTCCGGTGCAGGTTTGGCAGATTGGAGCAGAAGACAAAGGTGAGTAATTCGAACTTGCATTGCAGCGCTGTATATCAATCAAGGTGTTAATGGCTTCAATTTCATGCTTCGCTAAATTTTGTGCTTTTATCCAACCCATAATGCCTCTCTACCAGTATGAAACCCTCTCCTGTGACCCTGTGGCCTTCAGCCATACTCATTCTCTTAAGAAGATTCTGCTACACATTTTATGGATAAGATTAAAGCAATAATTAATTACTTTTCCAGTCACCAATCAAACTTACCACCTATTTTGAATGCATTAAAGGACTCTCTAAGCACCAAAACAACTTTAGCTAATTTCAACCCATTTTGGTGTAATTTCTCTGCTGTTTAGGAGTTTAATTACTGTTGTTTACACTGCCCTAGTTACACCTCCCTGCATGTGCCTCCCTACACACTTCCTAATAAAGCGGACTATTTTTTTAACTTCCCAAAACCTGTTTGATTTAAAGAGGCAGCTGTATTAATCCAGTAATGGCAACATCTCTCAGTCCCTTAATGTCTACTATCTTGGGAATGCATTTATTTTGAGGTTGGTCTGCTGCGTACGTAGGGTTTCACTTGTCCTTTTCATTTTTAGACTTTGCCTATCTTCCCTCTGTCCATACAGTTTGTTTAGGCCAGTCACATATAACCTGCAGCACTCCAACTGCTCCGTGATGTTCATATATTATCCGTTTCCTTGTGGATTCATTCTACACTATTTTAAGTATAGTTTGTGTTTTCCTACAGATGTTATTAAACCTCAAACTACAATTCGGTCAGAAGCCGGGAAGAAAACCTGGACGAAAATAGCCACCACCACCTCTTCAGTTCTTTATGGTTCTCAGGCCAACAATGTCCATCTTACAGAGATCGAATCTACCAAACTAATCTACTCTTTAGGTAGTTTGGATATTAATATGCAAGGAGATCCTATCAAAGCAAACTTTAACCAACTAGGGGTTTATATAAACTGTAGATTTACTCTGAGGCAACAAATGATGATATATGCCAACAGCAATTGGATAAATACTTGCGAAAACATAACATACAGGAATATCATTTCTAATTAGTGGGCTAATAGCTTCTTGGTCCAAGGAGACATCTGACTGCTATTTTAGGGTCAAGAAGGAATTTTTTCTTAGTTTGTTGCAAAATTGGAAGCGCTTCAGACTGGGTGTTTTGCCTTCTTTTGGATCAAAAGCAACAACAGATGTGAGAAAGGCTGAACTTGATGGCCGCAAGTCTCTTTTTAGCTATGTAACATCAATGCTACTAGCCAGGCCTAAAACGTACTCTCCACTGCAAGCCATAGCACATACACCACTGGTAAATGTCTACTCGCCAGGGGTTACTGGCTAGTGTGAGTTCTGAGTTCTATTAATGCAATCCACTTGAATATTGCCCCACATTTCTGTTATCAACAAATTTCTAAGTTACCCACCATTTCCATGCAGAATTCAGGCTCATATTGCCTTAAAGGACCACTTTAGTGCCAGGAAAACAAACTTGTTTTCCTGGCACAATAGGGTCTTTAGGTCGCCCCCACACTCAGGGTCCCACTCCCGCTGGGCTGAAGGGGGAGGAAGGGGTTAAACACTTACCTTTCTCCAGCGCCAGGCTCCCTTGGCGCTGGGGAATTCTCCTTCCTCTGCCGACGTCAGCGCTGAATGACAGCGTTAGACAGCCACTAGAGGACGAGTTAACCCTGAATAGTAATTATTGCAGTTTCTCAGGAAACTGAGCCTAATTTTGCAGCTGTACCTAATGAACGTAGTTGAATGACTTTTATGCATAAGTATAGAAACTGTGCCCTCTTGTGGCTTAAAATCAAGTGTGCACGGGGGGGCGGGGACTTGTAAATGAGATCTGCAGCTTTTCCTAGCTATTTTTAGATATACTCCAATTGAAAATGCATAGTTAAATGCATGCATGTTTTAATTGAAGGTATATCTACTAAACATTTTTTTTTGTCGCCCATGAATTGTTCTTTTAATTGTCATGCCATTGCTGTGCCCAAAATAAAATAGTGCACTTTTTAAAATAAGTAGTACGACCCATAGCTAGCTTTTAGTTTGCTGCATATAAATCCTCTTTTCCAGCTGCAGGTTTCAAATTGTGCTATTCTTACATAGAACAGTGAGAAGTGAGAATTCAGCTCTGGAGAGTAAAACGTCACCCATGGTGAGTGTGCCATGGACCCTCCAGGCTTGCAGTAACTTTTAGACCTGTCTAGTAGACTTCAAACTTTGTGTAAAAGGATGTCTGGTTTCAAGATAATATGGTATTGAGGATCCATTCTTCCCTGGTCTAATGTAGGACAATTTTCAGATTAACGGCCCTTGGGCATTTTCTTTTTTAAGGGGAGGGGGTGGAGGAGGTATGGCTGTTTAGATGACTAAGTATATTTGGTAATGCACGTGATTGTCTTACTTTTTTCCACTTCCTTTTCCTATTAATGCTGTCATTGATTCTTACACTCTTGTGTTGATCCATTAGGTGTAGCTCAAACTGATTCCGTCAGCAACCTTTGTTTTCTGGACACCAACACGTTCTTCTTGTGCTGCGAGAGCGGGAGACAATACATTGTCGATGTTCGTCAACCAAAACCATCTATAGAGGGCAGGGTAGACCCTTCATCAACTTGCAAACCCCTCTGGTGTGCAGCAGTTACATCTAGAAAGCAGGAAGCTACTACAACCATAGCTAGTCTCTCTTCTGAGGGACATATTGTAATTACAGACACAAGGGAGCTTAGCAAACCCTTAAAGTGCACCAAACACAGAGTTTCTAACCCAGCTTTGTCTGAGAATTTTTTGTGCATCAGCTGGGCTCCAGAACTGGAGGATACAATTGCCATCTCAGGTAAGTTCTGGCCATACACTGTGCAAGTCTAATGCGGGCTCCCTAAGACGATTGTGCACTGTGCGTATTGACCTATCTACAATGAATCATAGAATATTTTCTTTAAGAAAAATAGATATATGTAATTTTAAAGTTCCTGCATTTGTTGTTTTCGCTGCCTTTGCAGCGAGGTCTATACAAACAGGAAGTGGCTCAGCCAATCAGGAGTCACTTCTTCATTCTGAATATTTCCCATAAATTACCTGCCATGTTTATCTTCGAGTAGGAGGGAATGGAATTAATGAATGAGCAGTAGCTGCTATCAGTTTATAAATTCAGTTTTTGAGTGGAGCTGTCAGGCGTGACCATGGTTCAGGCTCCTTCAAAGTAAGCCATGAAGAAGTTTAACTTGTAAAGTGGGGATTTGTAGACATACAGTTATCTAGATGAGCGAGGTGTAATAATGTTATAGCTGAGTATGTACTGCCCCAAGTCTATTTCTTTCTGTTTTAGCCTTCATCATATTCAGTGACCCCTCTGTCCTTCCTTATGCAGGATTTGATGGCAATGTTGATATCTACAATACAAAATACTGGGACACGTCAATGAAAGAGAGAGACCCACTGTTTACTCACAAAGGTCACTCTGTCATGGCTGAATGTGAAGATGGAGGCACTCCAAAGGTGACGGCACATTCCTGGCACCCGTGGAAGGAACAGACTGTACTCTCTGCTGCCAAGGACGGCTCATTACATGTCTGGGACTGGGCAGACACTCCTACCGAGCAGCACCCATAGCTACAATGACCCGGATACCTTCAGTAATGTCTTTGTTCGTGGGAAGAATAAATAATACTGTTTTTTTTGTTGTTTGTTTTTTCCATTATGTGGTATTGTTCAAGTTGTAGCTAAAGAAATAAAAACTATTTACCTTGGAATATAATCAAGAAAAGATGTTTACACGATTTAAGAAAAGATGTCTGGGACAGTGGGGTAGTATCACTGAATGCTTCAGTTAAGAGAAAATTTTACTAATCTACAGTGAAACAATTATTAGTCCAACTAATCTTATGGAAATGGAAAGATCTTTTAGATGTTCTCGCACGTTATGGCCAAGTAAGTTAATGGACGTAGGTTTACTGTCTGTCCTGGAAGTAGGGATATCTTTTAAAAATAAATAAAATAACCAAAGGCCAGATACACCAAGGTTGTAGATGGTAAGAGCATTTCTAAAGTACATCTCTCCTACTCACTAAGAATATATCAGGTTAATATAGATCAGAGTTAGGACGAGTGTGATCCTCCTCAATAATAGCAGATAGTTCTCTACCGAGAAGGGAAAGGGCAGGAAATATAATAAGGACTTATTACCAGTCTTTAGGGTTTGCCTAGTTAATGTAACTTACCAGGGACCAGCTGGGATGGGGGGGCAGCGAGGCAATTGCTAAATCATGCTGAAAACGTCCGTTGGGGAACTGTGCACCGAGCGTCTGACACAGCTCACAGATCCCAGTGCCAAAGGGAGCCTTGGCTGTTATAAAGCTGACAGAGGCACTATGAGCAGAACCTCTATCGGGGGAGAGGACGTAGCTTCCATGCATGTTGCCCGATATACTGATCAGAGCAGCTCCGTGCGGCTCGTTCCGGGGAAGTGACATCATGAGTCAAAGGGCAGCACGAGCGGCGCGGAGCTGCCATGATGAGCGGTACAGGCAGCACACTGATTTCATGAGCCTCTACTTCAGGTAGGGGAAGTCCTCGTTATCAATGTCTAGGATAGGGCTGAAGTTGGGGGAAATTAGGATAATACCTCTCCAAAGGAGTGGGTTTAGAGGGGATTGGGGCACTATCTATGAGGAGGGGATTGGGGCACTCTACAGTTGCAAGAAAAAGTATGTGAACCCTTTGGAATGATATGGATTTATGCACAAATTGGTCATAAAATGTGATCTGGTCATCATCTAAGTCACAACAATAGACAATCACAGTCTGCTTAAACTAATAACACACAAAGAATAAAATGTTGCCATGTTTTTTTATTGAACACACCATGTAAACATTCACAGTGCAGGTGGAAAAAGTATGTGAACCCCTAGACTAATGACATCTCCAAGAGCTAATTGGAGTGAGATGTCAGCCAACTGGAGTCCAATCAATGAGATGAGATTGGAGGTGTTGGTTACAGCTGTCCTGCCCTATAAAAAACACACACACCAGTTCTGGATTTGCTTTTCATATGAAGCATTGCCTGATGTGAATGATGCCGCGCACAAAAGAGCTCTCAGAAGACCTACGATTAAGAATTGTTGACTTGCATAAAGCTGGAAAGGGTTATAAAAGTATCTCCAAAAGCCTTGCTGTTCATCAGTCCACGGTAAGACAAATTGTCTATAAATGGAGAAAGTTCAGCACTGCTGCTACTCTCCCTAGGAGTGGCCGTCCTGTAAAGATGACTGCAAGAGCACAGCGCAGATTGCTCAATGAGGTGAAGAAGAATCCTAGAGTGTCAGCTAAAAACTTACAAAAGTCACTGGCAAATGCTAACATCCCTGTAAGCGAATCTACAATACGTAAAACACTAAACAAGAATGGATTTCATGGGAGGATACCACAGAGGAAGCCACTGCTGTCCAAACAAAACATTGCTGCACGTTTACAGTTTGCACAAGAGCACCTGGATGTTCCACAGCAGTACTGGCAAAATATTCTGTGGACAGATGAAACCAAAGTTGAGTTGTTTGGAAGAAACACACAACACTATGTGTGGCGAAAAAGAGGCACAGCACACCAACATCAAAACCTCATCCCAACTGTGAAGTATGGTGGTGGGGGCCTCATGGTTTGGGGCTGCTTTGCTGCGTCAGGGCCTGGACAGATTCCTATCATCGAAGGAAAAATGAATTCCCAAGTTTATCAAGACATTTTGCAGGAGAACTTAAAGGCCATCTGTTTACCAGCTGAAGCTCAACAGAAGATGGGTGTTGCAACAGGACAATGACCCAAAGCATAGAAGTAAATCAACAACAGAATGGCTTAAACAGAAGAAAATACGCCTTCTGAAGTGGCCCAGTCAGAGTCCTGACCTCAACCCCGATTGAGATGCTGTGGCATGACCTCAAGAAAGCGATTCACACCAGACATTCCAAGAATATTAGTAGCAAAGAGGTATATAGAGGTGGCGCTTAAGGATAAAGATAACAAGTGGTGCTGCTATACCAAGTATATTGCCACTGCATATACTAAAAAGAATACAGGTAAAACATAGAAAGGTAAAAGCGCACACGAAGAAGGAGGTAGTTACCTGAGGTATAGTATAATAATTGGTAACTGGTAATAAGTGTCTCCTCCTTTTGTACAGCAAGTGTTATCAATATTATATTGAAACAAAAATGCACTTTACTGAGCCATTTAAAAGTAGGCTCGGAACTTATGTAGCATTTTTGTCACTCAAATGGGACATGCAAAATTCCTTCTCCTTTCAAGCGAGTTTTCCACTTATCTCAATGACCATCTGTTGAAGATTTGGAGTCAGAAGCCAGAAGTATCAAGATGTATAAATAAAAGGTTTATTTGTATAAAACAAAGAATAAATAAAAAGTATATTGCACAACGCGTTTCAACCATCTGTCAGTGGTCTTCCTCAGGTGCTGTTCGGAGTTACAATGAACATGCTGCTGGTATATGTAAGAGGTGGTATTAAGATTTAATTACCTAATTCCCTACATGTGTAATAGTAATTAATAGTTAACTGCCTTATATGGTTCGAACCGGATGTGGACTGCCACCTCCAATATGGCTCCACATCCGGTCCGGACATACATATTGAAAAAACATGAACTGTATAGCATATTTATAAATAACAAAAAATAAACAAAATCTGCAATAAGAGATCTCCCATAGTGGTCAACCAACACGATATCGCTAAATCGTGGGTGACTGCATGATTGGGAACGTTGTAAAATAATTTCGCCCATCCGTGATGTAATTTCCGGTAACGTGGTCCGTCGCGTCACTTCCGGTTTCGTCAAAATTCCGCAATCATGTCCTTTCTCTTTCGTCGTAGTGAAATGATGTCCATGAATAAAGAGCCAAGAGTCTCCGTCTTGGAAATGGGCAAATTGTCCATATAACCCCAAATGTATCTCATTATAATAGCAAAATAATACATATAAAGGAGAAAGAGACAAAAATTTGTCTTAAAAAAACATATAAAACATATATTTATACTATATAAAAAATAGATTAAAGTGCAAACACTCTCTGTGCTTAGTGTATAAAGTGCAAAAGAATATAAGGTGAATACAGAGTGCATAAAAACCCAAGTTTAATTGTCCAATATTCCCTTATTATAAAAATAAATATTAAAAAATCCATAAAAAAATACCATAAAATATCGAATAAAACTAGAAGCCGTACTGTAAATCACTGGAGAATCTCAATTATAATAATTTGTTAATTTCAAAATCAATATTGAGGCCTTGAGGGGTTAAAGTGCGTAGCTCAAAAATCCACTTTGATTCTTTTAAACTAAGAGCTCTGGATATATCTCCTCCCCTCCAATTGCCTACCACCTTTTCAATTGCATAAAAACTTGGAAACTTTGGGTCTGAATCATGATGTTGTAAAAAGTGCCTCGACACACTATGATTCAGAAAACCTTTCCTAATGTTTCTAAGATGTTCGCTAATTCTAATTTTAAGCTGGCGGGACGTCTTTCCCACCTACTGGTATCTACATCTACATTGTAGGAGGTAAATGACATAGGTAGAATGGCATGTAATTAGGGATTTGATATGGTATTCTCTTTTAGTCACTGTGGAATGAAAGTTTTTAACTTTCTTGTTGGTTCTTGGAATATTACGACAAGCCTGACAAGTTCCACAGTAAAAAAAAAAAAAGCCCTTTTGTTCTTGTGTCCAATTACTTAAAAAATTCCTAGGGCCCTCAGTTTTAATGAAGCTGGATGTTACCATTTGTTTTAAGTTTCTTGCTCCTCTAAATATAAACTTAGGTTTATTCCCTATGTGTTGATGGATATCCTCCTCATGTTGTAGGATGTGCCAATTTTTGTTAATAATTGTTTTAATTGCACCAATATTACTGGAAAAATTAAAAATAAGAGGGATTTGTTCATTCTTCTGACTATAATCTTCTTTCTTTTTGTATCGTAGCAAAGGGGACCTATCTATATTAGCAACCTGATCTATTTTTTCTTGTAGATCATCTTCTGCATACCCTTTATGTATCAGTTGCGTTTTGAGAGCCATTGCTTGAGTCATATAGTCTTCTTTTTTAGTACAGTTTCTACGTATCCTTAAAAATTGCCCCTTAGGTATGTTATTTAGCCACAGGCGGTGGTGGCAACTGTCCAATTCGATAAAACTATTGACATCAACCTTTTTAAAAAAGGTCTTAGTCATCAAAACATTATTTTCAATAAAAACATTTAGGTCTAAAAAGTCAATATTGCACTTACTCACACTTTTAGTGAGTAAAATCCCCCAGTCGTTAAAGTTCAAATATGTGAAAAACTGTGAAAAAGACTCTTCTGATCCCTTCCAGATAATAAAGATGTCATCTATATATCTTTTGTAGAGGACCAAGTTTGCGCCAAAGTCATGTCCCTGGAACACAAATGTATGTTCCCAGAAAGACATAAATAAATTGCCATAACTTGGCGCAAACTTGGTCCCTATCTCAATGCCTCTAATTTGCAGGAAAAGAAAATTGCTGAACTGAAACAGTTCTGTAAAGAGGAATGGTCAAGAATTACTCCTGACTGTTGTGCACGTCTGATCTGCAACTACAGAAAACGTTTGGTTGAAGTTATTGCTGCCAAAGGAGGTTCAACCAGTTATTAAATCCAAGGGTTCACATACTTTTTCCCCCTGCACTGTGAATGTTTACATGGTGTGTTCAATAAAAACATTGCAACATTTCATTCTTTGTGTGTTATTAGTTTAAGCAGACTGTGATTGTCTATTGTTGTGACTTTTTATGACCAATTTGTGCAGAAATCCATATCATTCCAAAGGGTTCACATACTTTTTCTTGCAACTGTATATGAGGAGGGGGATTGGGGCACTATATATGAGGAGGGGATTGGGGCACTATCTATGAGGAGGGGATTGGGGCACTATATATGAGGAGGGGGATTCGGGCACTAAATATATGGAGGGGTTTGGGGCACTATGTATGAGGAGGGGGATTGGGCACTATAAATGAGGAGGGGGATCGGGGCACTATATATGAGGAGGGGGATCGGGGCACTGTATATGAGGAGGGGATTGAGGCACTATATATGAGGAGGGGGTTGAGGCACTATATATGAGGAGGGGATTGAGGCACTATATATGAGGAGGGGACTGAAGCACTATATATGAGGCGAAAGATTGATGCACTATATATGAGGAGAGGATTGAGGCACTATATATGAGGAGGGGGATTGGGGCTTTATATATGAGTAGGGGATTGAGGCACTATATATGAGGAGGGGATTGGGACACTATATATAAGGAGGGAGGATTGGGTAGACGTGCAATTCGTTTCGGTCCAAATATGAATTCGGCCGAATTACGGACATTCGGGTACTTCCGAATGTCCGAATTGACAAAGTGCAGAATTGCCGAGGTCCCGAAGTTCCAAAATTACTGAATTTCCGAAGTGCTGAAGTTCCGAAGTTGCCGAAGTTCCGAAGTGTCAAAGTGCCGAAGTTCCGAAGCACAGTATTGCCTAAGTACTAATATACTTACCCAGCGAAAGAAGAAGAATGTTAGATTGTATACAATTTCAAAATAAAAAGTATACAAACATAGCCAGGATTCAGCTGTAAGCATTTGCAACATTTACAACAATCAAGTAACATATATTCATATGAAATGTAAGTTACTTAGCCTGTCAATGTAATGACAGGGATGAATAAGTAGATAACTCCCTAATTCCCACGGTATTAGGGAGTTATCTACTAAAAGGCTGAAAGACCTGAATTGGTCTTTCAGCAAAATTTACTAATACTAAGTAAAGATTACTTAGTATTAGTAAATTATGCCCCTATTCGCTATACCACGAGCAGTGGCATGTCTATTAAACAGTGAGCAGCCTGTGGCTGCTCACTGTTAAAAACAAAACAAAAAAAAGGTCCCCCCTCCCGAGCCCTCACCCGTGACGCGCGGGTGGGGGCCCTACAGTAAAATAGGGGGGGGACCTAATGTCTTCCCTCCTGGCCCCCACCCCTGAGCGGTGGGTGGGGGCCCTAAATTATGATAAGGGCGGGGACCTAATGTCCTCCCCCCTGGCCCCCACCCCTGTGGCGGTTGGGGGCCCTGAATACTAATAAGGGGGGGACCTAATGTCCTCTCCACGGGCCCCCACCCCTGAGCAGTGGGTGGGGGCCATAAATTATAATAAGGGGGGACCTAATGTCATGGCCCCCACTAATCCACCAATCAGAGAGTTATGAGTCAAATTACACAGCATGGGAAAATTCCAAAGTACTTTCCCACGCTGTGTAAAATGACACAGAGCACTCTGATTGGTGGATTTCAAACCAACCAATCAGAGTGCTGTGACAGGTAAATGTAGAGACTTACCTGTCAGTCTCTTCATTTGCCTGTCAGAGCACTCTGATTGGATGGCCTAAACCCACCAATCAGAGTGCTCTGAGCCTAAGGCAAGGCTTTATAAGGCTTTACTAGACATGCCCCTACTCGCGTTATAGCGAGTAGGGGCAAGATTTACTAATACTAAGTAATTTTTACTTAGTATTAGTAAATTACCGCTGGAATTCGGGAGTTATCTACTAAGCGGCTGCAAAAGAATCCCGAAATTCCGAAATGCCGAAGTTTCGAAATTCCAAATTTCCAAAGTGTCGAAGTTGCCGAAGTTCCGAAGTGTTGAAGTGCCGAATTGCCGAAGTCCCGAATTGCGAAAGTCCCGAATTTCAGAATGCCGAACCGAAAATTTTCCCCATGCACATGCCTAGGATTGGGGCACTATACATGAGGAGGGGATTGGGGCACTATATATGAAGAGAAAGAGTGAGGCATTATATATGAGGAGGGGATTCAGGCACTATATATGAGGAGGTGATTGGGGCACTATATATGAGGGAGGGGATTGAGGCACTATATATGAGGAGGGGGATTCGGGCACTAAATATATGGAGGGGTTTGGGGCACTATGTATGAGGAGGGGGATTGGGCACTATAAATGAGGAGGGGGATCGGGGCACTATATATGAGGAGGGGGATCGGGGCACTGTATATGAGGAGGGGATTGAGGCACTATATATGAGGAGGGGGTTGGGGCACTATATATGAGGAGGGGACTGAAGCACTATATATGAGGCGAAAGATTGATGCACTATATATGAGGAGAGGATTGAGGCACAATATATGAGGAGGGGATTGGGTCTCTATATATGAGGAGGGAATTGAGGCTCTATATATGAGAAGGGGATTGAGGCAATATATATAAGGAGGGGATTGAGGCACTATATATGAGGAGAAAGATTGAGGCACAATATATGAGGAGGGGATTGGGTCTCTATATATGAGGAGGGAATTGAGGCACTATATATGAGGAGGGAATTGAGGCACTATATATGAGGAGGGGGATTTGGGCACTATATATGTGGAGGGGATAGGGGCACTATATATGAGGAGGGGGATTTGGGCACTATATATGTGGAGGGGATAGGGGCACTATATATGAGGAGGGGATTGAGGCACTATATATGAGGAGGGGATTGAGGCACTATATATGAGGAGGGGGATTTGGGCACTATGTATGAGGAGAGGATTGGGGCACTCTATATGTTGTGGGAGATTGGGGCACTATTTCTGGGGGGGTGCAATGTATACTATCTATGGGGGAGAGAATGGGGTGAGCAGGAAAATTGACTACTAGGAGGAGAATGTAGTACCATCTATAGGGGAGAGGAGGTGAGTAGGTTACTTCTATGTAGGGGCATTGGGTACTATCTATAGGGGAAGAGGAGGAACATAGGCTATTAACTATAGGGGGAAGAGAATGGGCTACTAACTACAGAGGGCAGAGACTAGGCTTCTACCTATGGGACATAGGGGGGGGAGGAGGGGAAGACTACAAACTATGGGGCAGTAATGGGCTACTAGCTATTGGAGATGGGAATGGGCTACAGACAATGAGGGATACAAATTCACCACTTCATTAATGCAGACAGTGCCCACCATACACAAAAACACCTTGACCCACTACACACTTATGCACCTATACACTCATCAAACCTCCAGACACGTCCCTTCATACACAAACACACACACACGTCACTACATTCAAACACATTGACCTGCTCCATATTTATGGACCTGTATCCACACAAACTACATACAAATATGTCCGAACATTTATACACACACATAAAACTTCAATACAAATATGCCCCTGCATACGCATACATTGAAGTTGTTTACATACCTGAATAAATCAATTTTTTAAAATAAATAAATAATACTGTGCATAAGCATTTGAGATGGCTCATAACGTTTCACACCTAGCTGGCAACTCAACCCCTTCTAATCTGCATTCACACACCAACATTCCCCTGCACTCCACTATCCTGCTCCAGTTACTATGGGGCAGGCACAATAACTTATGGGGCTGGCATAGATTTTTTTCCAGGGCTGCTGTGTATCACCAGTCCAGTCCAGCCCTGGCTGTCTCTGCCTGCTTGCCTGCCATGGAGGCAGAGACAGGATCGCTTGACTGTGGAGTCAGAGGGAGGGGGAATGGAACGGCTGCTTACTGGCTGACTGGGAGTGAGAGCTGATGCATTCCATGAGTTGTAGTCCCTGCTAGGGGCTCACTCACGCTCCCAGGGGGGCGGGGAGAACCCATCTTTAGCTCAGCAGGAGACTACAACTCCCAGTCTTCCAGTCCAAACAATCTTCTTGGAGGTTGGAGGCAAAGGATAGGCACTAGGCAGCACCAGCGGAGCAAGGGAGAGACTTGGTGTGACTGGCTGCATTATAAAACAAGGAAAAGGTGGGCATGGATGGTGAGCTGATTCGGTGGTGCAATGGGCCACTTGACTGGATTTGGCAAAATCCAGCCGAGGTCATGGAAACGAGAGATACAAGGAAATAAAATAAAAACCACTAGTCAAGTTTCAGATTAGATAAGTGAGGAACCTTGATGAACAAAACCAGGTCATAACCAAAAAAAAAAAAAAAAAAACAGTAACTCAGAACACCATATCTGGTACACAAGATCACAAAATGACAACTAGCCAAAGACTGAGATACATCAGTGTAGGAGTCCGACGTCGTCACGCATTGTTGACGCACAGGTGATGGTGAAAAATTAAATGACAGGACCAGATAGTGTTGTCTGCGGCGTAGTTACAGTGTCTAGCACCATTATCGACTTTTAAGATTGATGCGGTAAAGGCTACAGGTACCATGACAGTAAAATCCTCAGCTTGGACTCTGGTGGCGGCTTCAGTTTATGTAAGGATCTCACAAAAAAAAATTGTACTCGCAGTCATCATTGTTTGAATTATAAAGCACTAACATATGCAGAAGTGCTGACTGCTCTTGCAAGTCTTACATTCTTAAAAATTCAAGGGAACTTAGTTTGACAGAACTGTAAATATTATTATTATTGCCATTTATTTAGCGCCAATAGATTCCGTAGCGCTTTACAATATTATAGGGGGGAGAATTTAAATATAAATAGGACAATTACAAGAAAACTTACAGGAACGATAAGTTTAAGAGGACCCTGCTCAAATGAACTTACAGTCTATTGGAGGTGGGGTATAAAACATATTAAGACAGGAAATAGCAATCAAAAAAGGTGGGAGTAAAGCAGAGGTGGAGGAGAGAGTAAAGTGATGCCCTTTAGGAGAGAGCAAGAGACAGGTATGTGAGGTAGAGATTACTCTGGGAGGCCCTACACTTCCTAAAGAGATGGGTTTTAGGGCACTTCTTAAAAGATGCACTAGGGGAGAGTCTGATGGTGGTAGGCAGGCTATTCCATAGAAAGGGAGCCACCCGCGAGAAGTCCTGCAAGCATGATTTGGGCGTACGGGTGCGAGCAGCGGACAGGAGAAGGTCACGGGCAAAGTGGACAGTCCAAGAAGGGGCATAGCTATGGATCTGCAAAGAGATATGAGCGGCTAGAATTGTTCAGTGCTTTATAGGCATGGGTTAGCACTCTGAATTGACTCATATAGGATGCAGGAAGCCAATGTAAGGACTAACACAGGGGTGAGGTGTGAGAGTACCGACTAGAGAGGAAAATCAGTCTGGTGGCAGCATTCATTACAGACTGTAGCGGGGCAATACGGCTTTTGGGAAGACTAATTGGGAGAGTGTTACAATAATCCATGTGGGAAATTACTAGAGCATCTTGCGTAAGAAAGGGGTGGATGCAGGCTATGTTTTTAAGATGGAATCTACAGGATTTGGCAACATACTGGATGTGAGGCTCAAAGGTGAGGCCAGAATCAAGTATGATGCCAAGACAAGGATGGACTAATGTGGATACCACTAACTTGAAGGGAGAGCGAAAGAGGAGGATCAGTATTAGAAGGAGGAAAGACAAGGAGCTCAGCTTTAGAGAGATCTAATTTCAGAAAGTGGAGGACATCCAGTCCGAGATGGAAGAAAGGCAAGCAGTGACACGTTGCAGGACGGCAGGGGAGAGGTCCAGGGGGTGAGAGAGATATCTGGGTGTCATCAGCATACAGGTAGTAGTGGAATCCAAATGAGGCAATACATTTTCCAAGAGAGGCAGTATAAAGAGAAAATAAAAGGGAACCAAGAACAGAGCCTTGGGGGACTCCAACCGAAACAGGATGAAGGGAGGAAGTATCATTAGGAAAGGAGACACTGAATGAGCGTTGGGAGAGATAGGAGGAAAACCACGAGAGGACAGAGTCACAGAGACCGAGCGATTGAAGAGTTTGAAGAAGGAGAGCATGATCAATGGTGTCAAAGACAGCAGAGAAGTCAAGAAGAATTAATATGGAGTAGTGGCCTTTGGCTGCAATAAGGTCATTAGTAACTTTGATAAGTGCAGTCTCAGTAGAGTGGAGAGGGCGGAAGCCAGATTGAAGAGGGTCAAGGAGAGAGTTGGAATTGAGTGTCAAGGTTAATACTCCCCAACACGCAAACCAGAGAACAAATAAAGGCAAATACAGGTAGACGTCTTACCGGACCTTAAAGTGGCCGGACTTAATGTAGGGAAGAGAGATAAGAATAGTCAAACACGCCAAGGTCAGGAATACAGAGATACGGGAAAGCGAATAAACAGAGCCAAGGTCAGGGAGCCAGAAATGAGAATAATCAATAAACAAGTCGAAGTCAGGAAAGAAAAGATAACTACTCAGAACACACTCTCGGGTTATAATAAACCACGACAGGGCAAGGAAGTGATGTCAGAAGGAGGTTAATATAGGGCAAGGTGAATACTGATAGGCAGGGACAGAATAGAAGGAGGTATAAATAGATAGTAGCCAATTACTACTATCTCTTTAAGATTAGAATACACGCTACCCCTGCTGGTTACCTTGTGCTCGCGTGCGCACGTCCGCGGACACTTTCACAGATACGCGCGCGCCCCTGGAGGTGACCGTGCGCAACGCCCGCCAGCGATCCACACCGTCCGACAGTAGAGGGCGGACGGCGGGACCGGGACGGCGCGGGACACAAGGTATGACATTGAGGAAGTTAAACATATGGGTAAAGACAAGTCTTTCCAGAAGCTTTGAGGAAAAAGGGAGCAGGGATATGGGACGATAGTTAAAGTGGGAGGACGGGTCAAGAGATGTTTTTTTCAGGATAGGTACTACAGTTGCATGAGTAGCAGTTGTGAATCAATATCAGCTGACAAATAGCATTGTAAAGATTTTGTCTAAGGCAAAGAAAAGTTTTTTTTTACTGTAAGAACGATAAGGATGTGGAATTCTCTGCCTGAAGAAGTGGTTTTATCAGAGTCCATACAGATGTTCAAACAGCAAGTAGATGCATGCTTGCAAAAACAGAATATTGAAGGTTATAATTTTTCAATGTAGGGTAATAACTTCTTGATCCAATGATAAATCTGACTGCCATTCTGGGGTCAATGAGGAATTTGTTTCCTAGTTTGCAAAATTGGAAGTGCTTCAAACTGTTTTTTTTTTTTGCCTTCTTTTGGATCAACAGCAAAAAACAAATGTAAGGAAGACTGAACTTGATGGACGCAAGTCTCTTTTCAGCTATGTAACTATGTATGTAAACGGCTAATCTGCCTAAATTTGTAAACTGTGTGCTTTATAGGTAGGGATTATCAAATACTGACTGTAGTCTGCTCTCTGGTATTTATTTTTAACTATACAATGTTACTACTAGCAGGGATATTAATTGTAACAAAGTATACTGTATAGAAAAAATCTGAATTTTTTGGATTTGAGGTCAAAATTGGAAACATTTCCTTTCTTTTTTATATTATCTGTTATTGCCTAAAATTTGAAACTTACTTTGAATGCCTGATGATTGACACGTCAGTAAATAACGCTGTATTAAATATAGTACCAGTGAGCTCCTCTCATCTCTAGAAATAATTCCCCCATCTGTCACTTATTCATTAAAGGGACACTATAGTCACCTGAACAACTTTAGCTTAATGAAGCAGTTTTGGTGTATAGAACATGCCCCTGCAGCCTCACTGCTCAATCCTCTGCCATTTAGGAGTTAAATCCCTTTGTTTATGAACCCTAGTCACACCTCCCTGCATGTGACTTGCACAGCCTTCCATAAACACTTCCTGTAACGAGAGCCCTATTTAGGCTTTCTTTATTGCAAGTTCTGTTTAATTAAGATTTTCTTATCCCCTACTATGTTAATAGCTTGCTAGACCCTGCAAGAGCCTCCTGTATGTGATTAAAGTTCAATTTAGAGATTGAGATACAATTATTTAAGGTAAATTACATCTGTTTGAAAGTGAAACCAGTTTTTTTCGTGCAGGCTCTGTCAATCATAGCCAGGGGAGGTGTGGCTAGGGCTGCATAAGCAGAAACAAAGTGATTTAACTCATAAATGACAGTGAATTGAGCAGTGAAATTGCAGGGGAATGATCTATACACTAAAACGGCTTTATTTAGCTTAAGTAATTTAGGTGACTATAGTGTTCCTTTAAACTCATATCTTCCTTTCGAAATATAACCTTATGTGGAAAATTCTCCCTCTGCTGCTTTTACAGGTAAAATACACATACCGTATATACTCGAGTATAAGTCGAGACCCCTAATTTTACCCCCAAAAACTGGGAAAACTTATTGACTCAAGTATAAGCCTAGGGTGGGAAATGCAGCAGCTACTGGTAAATTTCTAAATAAAATTAGATCCCCCAAAAAATCATATTAATTGAATATTTATTTACAGTGTGTGTATATAATGCAGTGTGTTTGAATGAATGCGGTGTGTGTGTGTGTGTGTGTATGAGTGCAGTGTGTGTATGAATGCAGTGTGTGTGTGTATGAATGCAGTGTGTGTGTGTGACGCAGAGCCTTGGTGGGGGGTGGGCATTCTTCTTATTTTTTTAATTCTTCTTATTATTTTAATATTATTTTATATATATATATATATATATATATTATTAATATTTTATTTTTATTTTATTATTATTTAAATTTGTATTTATTTATTTTCGTCGCCCCTCCCTGCTTGATACATGGCCAGGGAGGGGGGCTCTCATTCCCTGGTGGTCTAGTGGCATGGGCTGTGTAGGAGGGGGCTGGCAGCGAGCTGTAACTTACCTTTCCTGCAGCTCCTGTCAGCTCCCCTGTAAGTCTCGCGCGGAGTGTTGCCACAGTAACCCGTGGCAACACTCTGACCCCGCAGCTCTCACGAGACTTACAGTGGAGCTGACAGGGGAGCTGACCGGACCGGAGGAGAGAGAAGGGAGCTGACAGGAGCTGCAGGAAAGGTAAGTTACAGCTCGCTGCCAGCCCCCAACAGGACCGCCGGGCTTGTAATGAGCCCGGCGGTCCTGGTCTGTATTATGGCAATATAAGTTGCCATAATACAGACAGTGACTCGAGTATAAGATGAGTGGGGGTTTTTCAGCACAAAAAATGTGCTGAAAAACTCGTCTTATACTCGAGTATATACGGTAATTAAGAAAAAGTAATCCCTGCTTTTTTATTGTCATAGGAAAATTAATTCATGAAAGATATCGATTTAATTTACATTATTTCCAGGGTTCAATGTGACATTTCTGTTTTAGTGTGCTGTAGAAGTATTTTGCCATCAGTAGTGGATATGTTGCACTGAGTTCTTTGGTGACACTGTATAACTCTTTCCTGTGTTCCATGGGCACCTCCAATCTAGCCCGCTTTCTGGATATCATTGAAGCTGAGGTTCCTACGTCCACATTATTGATATAATTCATTGGTTGTCAGGTTAAATTTTCAGCCAATGAATTCTGTCCATATACAGTTGCAAGAAAAAGTATGTGAACCCTTTGGAATGATATGGATTTCTGCACAAATTGGTCATAAAATGTGATCTTATCATCATCTAAGTCACAACAAACCTGCACTGTGAATGTTTGCATGGTGTGTTCAATAAAAACATGGCAACATTTCATTATTTGTGTGTTATTAGTTTAAGCAGACTGTGATTGTCTATTGTTGTGACTTAGATGATGATCAGATCACATTTTATGACCGATTTGTGCAGAAATCCATATCATTCCAAAGGGTTCACATACTTTTTCTTGCAACTGTATAAACAAAACTTATATATCTCATGTAGAAGGGGAACATCCACTTTAGTGATAATTCTAAAGAGTGGCCAGAGGAATACAAAGTTGTATTCCTTACACTACCATTTCCCTCGTGCAGATTAGACGCTGCAAGGGTTAAAAAAAAATCTTGTAACAGTTACCCACTTGGCGCTGGGTCGGAGCTCCGCCTCCTCCAACGTCATCCAATGGGGGGCTAATGCGCATGCTCTGCAAGTTTTTGCGAGCACATTGGGACTTCCTCATAGGAAAGCATTGCTTTAATGCTTTCCTATAGGGATTTAACTGACGCTGGATATCCTTATGCAGAGTGTGAGGATGTCCAGCTACAGGTGACCAAAAGTCGCCTAGCCACCAGGAAATTACTCTTGTAACAGTCTGATTGACAACCACTACAGGCAGTCTTAGTCCTGCAAAGTAATACTTGCAGTTTCTCGAAACCGCAATGATTTACATTGCAGGATTGAGGGGGACAGGGACACTGCACTCAAACCACTTCAATGAGCTGGAGTGGTCTGGGTACCTATAGTGTCCCTTTAATACTAGGACAGTGCCAGGGGACTCTTGGCACCATAACCACTACAGAGTGCTGTAGTGGTTGAGCTGCTTAGATTGCCTCTTTAAATTATCTCTCAATAGCCACATGATTTATTTAATCTATTAAATTCACACTTAGAGTGCAACATATATTCATTCTAAGCAGTTGCTTATTAGGTACATATTCCCTACCCTATTTGCATTATATGGTTTTACATATCAGGACATAATAACAATCATCTGTTCTTTATCAGGTATTAAAATTAGGTAAATACAACCTATGATGAAAAGAAAGTGTCATGAGTTATTTAACAATAATAAAGCCAAAATGGAGAAGTGAAAATCTAAGTACACCCTTACTGCTTCCATAGGATTTAAGAGGCTAAGTAGCAACAGGTGCTACTCATCAAATGCCCTTAATTAATCATCAGCAAGTGTGACCACCTCTATAAAAGCTAAGGTTTTTAGAAGTTTTCGGGTCTGGAGCCAGGGCCGGATTAACATAGGGGCTGATAGAGCTGCAGCTCAAGGCCCATGCCCATGAAATAGGCCCATGCCCATGGAATAGGCAGATTGATTTGAAAAATAAAAAAATAAAAAAATATCTCTTTTTTTTTTTTTTACCCACACCTGACCAGTACCGGCATAGCCAGTATTTGAGGCTACCTTGCCGTGCCGCTATTGCAGTATTACAGGCAATACAAATGCAGGTATTTTTCTCAGTACAAATGGAGATTACTCTGCAATACCAGCACCGGCCAGTAGGGATTGCAGTGTGTGGAGAGAGGCAGGGATAGGAAGTTACAGCATAACCATGTCTCTCAGTGTCCCCATGTCTCCCAGTGTCTGTGCCCCCATGTCTCGCAGTGTCCCCAAATGTCTTAGTGTTCCAATGTCTCCCAGTGTCTCTGTGTCCCCATGTCTTCCAGTGTCCCCTAGTCTCCCAGTGTCAGTGTCCCCATGTCTGTATCCACAAGTGCCCCCATATCTCCCAGTGTCCCCAAGTGTCTCAGTGTCCCATAGTATCCTAGTGACATGGGGACACTCAGAGGCATGGGGACACAGACACTAGGGGACACTGGGAGACATGGGGACACTGTGAGACACGGGACACACAAGGACCCTGTGAGACATGGGGACACTGGGAGACATGGGGACACCCTGTCCCCATATCTCCCAGTGTCCTCTAGTCTCTCAGTGTCCCCTAGTCTCACAACAAATGTCCCCGTGTCTCCCAGTGTCTGTGTCCCTAGTGTCTCTGTGTCTCCATGTCTCCCAGTGCCCCAAGTGTCTGTGACCTCATGTCTCTCAGTGACCATTTGTCTCTGTGTCCCCATGTCTCCCAGTCTCTGAGTGTTTGTGTCCCCATGTCTCCCAGTGTCCCCAAATGCCTGTTTCCCCTAGTCTCCCAGTGTCTGTGTCCTCATGTCTCAGTGTGCCCCCTGCTGCTCTAGCCACATATGAAAAAAACTTAAAATATAAAAACTTTTAGTTTTTAAAAACTAAAATAATTTCAAAACATAACAAATATCCTACTGCACTGTCCACCAGCTAAAGAGTCCCACATCTGTGGGTTTAACCCCCAAAGCTCCCCAATTGCAATGCCTAAGCCCGCATGTGTACCTTTGAAAAGTTTTTGTGGCCCACCCATTCCAGATGGCAAAATTGGAGTTTCAACATATTTATTTCCTGGGTCTATTTAAAAAAAATCATACACACAAGTTGTGGCAGAACCAGCCACTTAGTTGGATTATTTGCCCTTCTTTTGGATTGTGGACCGAACGGATTATAAGTTAAATTCTCGAAACAATTGGTTGTGCTGCCAATGGACCCATTTGACCTCCTTAACACTTCGAAACCACAACGTTCTAAGCAGTCGACTGGGTGGCTGTCGTTTGTATGGCTGAACACATATGGCAGCAGCCATCTTTAGTTGCGAACACCTACAGAGGTGTTTGGTCATCGAGTGCATGGTGCTATAATCAGGCACTCTACGGCGTGAACACCGCTGAGATTTCCATCTTCACGTATATTCGGTTCTGTTCGTCTGAGAAGAGCGGTGTTCGATGGGCGCAAACTTCCGAACAAGGGGCACCCAACTAGCTTACGTACGAAAAGTTATATTTGTTATTTTAGTTGGTATAGTACTCCCGAAATAGACTAAACTATAGCCCGGTGGCGTTTCGGTTGCGTTTGTGGGATCTAAGTGCTTTCAGGATATGTTGGGCGCTCAGATCCAGGCTATCCAGGGATATAGGACTGAAGGGGGTACCTCATTGTTAATGTCTGTTTTTGGGGTGTCATTAATGTATATGTCCTGGACCTGAGAGTTAATGTAATTATGTGGTTATTTTAAAACAGCCTTCTTTCAGGTCCATTGGGGAAATGCCCCTGGAATATGTTACATGACACCCCTTGCATGGGGACACACATAAAAGGCCCATTAAATCAGTTGACTCCCAGAACTGTGTGTCGGCCAGTTACTGGGGGAATTCTTTTTTACATACGAGAAGGCATCTAGGGGAAAGGATAAAAAGTGAACTTTACTTTTATTTATTTAAAAACAATTCTTAAAAAGTGTATCATAAAAACACTAACGTGTTTCACCTCATAAAAAAAGTTTTTTCAAAGTATTACTGAAGGCTTTTTCAAAGTGAGATACTGTATGCAAGAGTTGTCCGTCTATTGCATTCAAACAATTATGGGGTTTATAGTCTAACAGGAACTGGGGGACCAGAGTTTGACAGCACTGTCGTATGCAATGGTTCTAGGGATTTCACATCAATGTGTACCTGATCAATTGTTTTCCTTGGAGCAGGAAGGGACATGTACAAAGCACTGTGCACATATCTAACGATCATTACAGGATTCAATATGCGGCTCATATCGTTACAGCCCTTCCTGTTATTTACACAACCATTTCCCCATCCACCTAAACTTGGATATCAAATACGGAATGTGAGCTGCTTTGGTTTATTGCTTTAGATTCACCTTAAACTTTTGTAATACAATTTTATATAATTTCAAATTTGTAGTGCGTTGTAATGTTTTTCATATCACAGCCACGATCAGTTTCTGAAATCAACGTTTTCTGTAGTTTATCAAATAAATTAAAACCTTTTAACACTATGATTGTTTAGTGGTTGGTGAGATAGCTAAGTTAGTTAAAGCACCAACTGTTGGACATACTTAGTCTGCATGGCCCCAGGTTCCTGAAAATGTTATTCAGCCATTTGTCATTCTGAGGTTATTGAAGGGCCACTCCACACATATAAAGCCATTCAGCTTGCTGAACTGTTTTATGGGTCAGGACTATCCCATTTTAAAGACATTTTATGAAAGTCCAATTTCTATGAGACAGGTGTGTGGGCATGCACAGAGGGAGTGCTTCACAGGCTTGTCATTGAGAAATCTCTTGTAGGCTATTTCCCCGTGAAGACACTGTTAGTGGAAAAAGGGGGTGGGCTTGCAAAGGCTGCAGTTCATAAGAAACTTTTTAAAGTATACCTCCAATAAATACATGCATTAAAAAATGTTTACTAAATAGTGATTTTCTTTTTTTTGTAACCATTTGGGCATTGGAGTGTTCCTTTAAAAAGAACAATTGTTAGTCTTCCAGAGAATGAAAAAACAACTGTATACAACGCATTATTACAGGATTGCAAGGTAATATGTTAAGTCACAGTTACACTAGGACTTAAATGCGGCTTTATTCTAGAGCCGCTAAAAGTAAATGTTTCTTTATAAAAATGTTTGTTCATAACAAGTGATCCATCCACTAGCACAGTGCAAGATTTTCAGATCAGAGGAAAGGACAAAGGTGAGTAGATTGACCTATTACCCCTTTATAGATAGCTCACAGATTTTAGTCACTAATTGCTAAGACTTGGCATTTTTCAGCTTTAAATTGTGTATTATTTTTTTGCACAATTGTAATACATTCCCATTCTTCAGAGCTTATCATGAGTCGTAGCAAGAATTGCTTTGCAAAGTCTGGAGACGGCTCGCCTCAGTAAAACATTTTAGAATAATACTAATTTACCAGGGCCACTATATGGGGATGACAAACTGTGACAGTGCCCGGGCCACACATTTTCAATGTACATATTACCGTGGTGCAACCACACTGGGGCCCGTACGCTAGGGTGCCCCATTCACTCAGGGTATAGAAATAGGTACTGATGAACAGGGGCCTGGTCGGGCGCCGGGGCACTTTAATAGTCCTGTAATATTGGCTGGCAGTGAGAAAGTGACTGAAAGAGCGCCACGTGGGTGGAAGGAGGAGGGTGGGAGCAGCACAGGCAGCAGCGTGGGAAGAAAGACTGGCGGAGTGAGCTGCTGTTGCATGGCCCACACACATCAGTCTAAGCCAGCAGCACCCCACGCAAGCCACCCATCTGCAGGTAAGCTAACAGGAGGGTGGCTGCAAATATAATGTCTCATTATAGCAATTTCTCCTCAGTATATATTAAAGAGGATCCTGTGGTAAGTGATATACATATGATTGCTGCAAAAAACTTGCAGAAAAATTGTGATTGGAAGACAAGGTGCTACAGCAGCTATTGAAAGTTAATATAAACAAAGCTCCGGGGCCTGACGGTATTCACCCTGGAGTACTTAAGAACCTAAGTGTGGAAATAAGTGAACCTCTGTATTTACTCTTTCAAGATTCTTTTCTTTCATGAATCATACCGGAGAATTGGAGGAAGGCAAATGTGGTTCCTATATTAAAAATGCTTCAAAATCTTTGTCTGGAAATTATAGACCTGTGAGCTTAACGTCTGTGGCTGAGAACTTATTTGAAAAGGTTATTCAGGGATAAGATTCAGTGATTCGCTGGGAGGAGCAGTGTTATTAGCAATAATCAGCATCATTTTATGAAATGTAGGTCATGTTAAACTAACATTTTTGGATCCTACAAAGAAGTAAGTAGAAGTATAGATCAGGGTGTTGCAGTGGATGTGATCTACTTGGATTTTGCCAAGGCATTTGATACGGTGCCTCATAATAGGTTAGTGTTCAAACTAAAAGAAATTGGTCTAGACGAAAATTCTTGTACTTGGGATGAACATTGACTTAAATATAGAGTAAAGAGAGTTGGCATTAATGGTACATTTTCAAGCTGGACAAAAGTGGTAAGTGGTGTCCCTTGGGGTTCTGTTCTGGGACCGCTTCTATTTAACATATTTATTATATTATATTTATTTAAGTATATTACTGCTACTTTTCCACTTTGTTTATTTGCGGTCCCCTTTTCTACCCTATTGAGTTTTTCTACCCCCACGTCCTCTAGACTGTAACCTTGTTTGAGCAGGGTCCTCACTATAGAAGGATTTAGATAGAGTGGGGAACTGGGCACTCAAATGGCAAATTAAATTTAATGTAGAAAAATGCAAAGTTATGCACTTCGGGGTAAAGAATGCACAAGCAACTTGCACCATAAATGGTAGTGAATTAGGGATAACAACAAATGAGAAGGATTTGGGAATTGTTTTTTTTTTTTTTTTTTGTAAATCTTTCTTTTATTGAGGCATGAGATTATGGTGGAACAGAATAAAGAGAGGGAGATTTGCAGGGGTTATACAGGTTATAGACATCATTGTACATTGCATTATCTCCTCGGATTAACAGCCTCGTTTTTATGTTATATAGACAAGCTTAACTTAGAGGGTTCAGAATACTGTGTGTAAGATACACGTGGTTCGACAGCATATATCTATAACAGGCGATTAATTGTTATACTGCAACATGAGTTTAAACACGCTGAGAATTTGCGCCAGGCTCAGCAACAAGCATGGCTCAAGGATCAATAGTGAGATACCTGCCCGAGCCCAGGATTGTGACATATTAAGAAACTGCAGTGACATGCATAGAAATGACTTTAATGTTAGCACCATACGCACTGATTATGGAGCAGCAGGTTTAGTTAGTCTAGCTAGTATAAGACATAATGCTGGGTTTGGTATTAAGATTAGAGAGGCTAGACCAGCATGTCTACCCCAGCGTCTGCTAAGTGAGGATAATTAGGCTAATAGGGTTAAGTTGGGGTACATCAGTTCATAGAGAGGGGCAAATACCACCACCGGTCTGTTACTTAGGTTAGTCTTTAAGCTGTCCAGCGACAGGGGGCCAAATCTGGGCCCGGAGTCCCACTTGCGTCTGATGCCTTTAGGCCGCTGTCCGGGATCTTCGTTGTGGCTGTGCTGCTTCTGAGGGCCGCTCATCTTCTGCCTGAGGCCTTGATGGGCACTCGCGCCCTTGTGCCATTGGACCCATCATCAGGTCCGTGGGCCCAGGGTTCCGCCGGGCCCTTAGCTTCTCCCTGGGTGTATGGCAGGCTGTGGAGGGGATTCCTCCCGGTGAGCACCCAGCTCAGATGAAGCGTGTGCGGGCCTCTCGGCAATGCAATATCCGTGGGCGGTGTGCGTCGAGCTCCCTGTGGCAGGAGTATCTCCGGGTGTCCGGACCCGTGCTTGGTAGTGCCCTGTGTGCCAGGTCGGATGATGGTTGCAGGTCGTCCTGCGTCTGAGAGTGCAGGTCTTGTACATGTGGTCACCGCCATCTTGTGTGCGGGTCTCGGGCGGCATGGCGATGCTTGTGCAGAGAGCTGGTAGCTGGGAAGCATGGCTGGGATTGGGATTGGACCGGGATCACCCCCCCCGGCCCACAGGGGGGGGAACAGGGCCGGGTCTGCATATTTCTCCACGCTTGTCGGGCTCCGTCAGGCAGGATAGCGCTGCGGCGGCCGTCCGCTGCACTCACCGCCAGTATGGGTCCCGTCTCTTGCAGCGGGTCCCATCCTCCGAGGGACTAGAACTGTCACCAGCAAGCCTCTCCTCAGTTCAGGCAGCCCGTCGTCACTGGGGGTCGCAGATTTCGCCGGTAAATTCTCCCAAAATCACGATTGATAGGCTGTTTATGCCTCCATTTGCAGGAGCCGAGCTGGCCTGCGACCGCTCAGCTCGGCGGCCCGGCCCCGCCCCTTGGGAATTGTTATAGACAACAAACTATGCAACAATATGCAATGTCAATCAGCAGTGGCTAAGGCCAGTAAGGTATTGTTATGTATAAATAGGGGCATTAATTCTCGGGATGAAAATATAATTTTTCCTCTTTATAAATTACTGGTAAGACAGCACCTTGAATATGCTGTGCAATTTTGGGCACCTGTTCTAAAGAAGGATATCATGGTACTAGAAAAAGTGCAGAGATTAGCTACAAAATTGATAAAAGAAATGAAGCCTTCTAGTCATAAAGAAAGGTTAAACAATGTAAATCTCTTTAGTTTGGAAAAACTGCGCCTCAGAGGGGATATGATAATATTATACAAATTTATTCGTGGCCAATACAAACCGTTGTCTGTAAATCTTTTCATAAACAGGGCTATACATAGGACACGAGGTCACGCATTTAGACTGGAAGAAAGGAGATTTAGTCTAAGGCAAAGGAAAGGGTTTTTTACAGTCAGATTAATAAGGATGTGGATTCTCTGCCTGAAAAGTTGATTTTATCAGAGTCTATACAGATGTTTAAACAGCAATCGGAAAAAATACTTGCAAAAGCATATAATACAAGGATATACATTTTAATTAATGGGGTAATAACTTCTTGATTCAAGTAGACACCTGACTGCCATTCTGGGGTCACAAATTAATTTTTTCCTAGTTTGTTGCAATAATTGAAAGTGCTTCAGACTGGATTTGATTTTGCCTTCTTTTGGATCAACAGCAACAATCAAATGTGAGAAAGGCTGAACTTGATGGAACTATGTCTCTTTTTAGCTATGTAACTATATAAGTGTGTGTATATGTCAGTGTGTGTATCTGTTTGTCTGTGTATTTGCATGTATGTTGGTGTGTGTGTTTGTATCAGTGTGTGGCAGGGTATAGACTACACACAAATGCACGCCTGCATTCAAACGGCAATATTCACACACATATACCCTGTACAAAAACATGCGTACACACAAACACACAAACACTGCTCAGTGCTAAAAACAACCCTGCAAAGATGGGCAAATTTTAGATCCCCATCTGGCAAAGCATTGTGGGACAGAGCAGGATCTACATCTTGGCCACACTTGTGCTAGAGGGGATGCCAAAAAAAAGCTTTACCCTCCTTTCTTCCCCAAGTACAGTTTCTTCAATGGACCCTGCTGGGACTGAAACATCGACCTGTTTTGGCATCACTGTATGCACGTTAACACGTGCACAGTGCACATTTTAACCACGAAGGAATAAACACTACTTTTTTAACAGAGACCATGAGTGCAGACCATTACATTCTATAGCTAATTATTTTATGACTACCTGTCTGGAAACTGGCATTTATATCTTTTAAACTGTGAACATTTGGGTCAGTGTGCAGAGAAACCACCTCAATTTACAACGTATATATATATATATATATATATATATATATATATATATATATACACACACTGAACAAAATTATAAACACAACACTTTTGTTTTTGCCGTAATTTTTCATGAGCTGAACTCAAAGATCTAAGACTTTTTATAAGTACACAAAAGGCCTATTTCTCTCAAATATTGTTCACAAATCTGTCTAAATCTGTGTTAGTGAGCACTTCTCCTTTGCCGAGATAATCCATCCACCTCACAGGTGTGGCATATCAAGATGCTGATTAGACAGCATGATTATTGCACAGCTGTGCCTTAGGCTGGCCACAAGAAAAAGGCCACTCTAAAATGTGCATTTTTATTACACAGCACAATCAGGGCCGCCATCAGAAATTTTAGGGCCCCTGACACAGCTCAAGATCTGGGCCCCCTGGGCCAGCCCCGCATCCGCCCACAAGGATGAAGTGTGTGTGTGTGTGTGTGTGTGTGTATAGTGGATGTAGAATGAGTGTCATGGATGCAGTGTGTATAGTGGATGTGGTATGTGTGTCATGGATGCAGTCTGTATAGTGGATGCAGATTGTACGTTTTGTGTAATGTATGTAATGTTTGTATGCATGCATTAAATGCAGAGCATGTGTGTAGTGAATGTAGGTGTGCATAGTGAATGCAGAGTGTGTGTTTTTGTAGTGGATGTAGTGTGTGTAGAGTGAATGGAGAGTGTGTGTTTTTGTAGTGGATGTTGTGTGTGTACAGTGAATGTAGTGTGTATTTTTGTAGTGCATGTAGTGTGTTTGTAGTGAGTGCAAAGTGTGTATAGTGCATGTAGTGTGATTGTGGTGAATGCAATATGTTGTCAGGGTATTTATATCGGCAGACATTTTGTGCTATGATAGAAATTAAAAAAGTGTATATTCTGAGTCACTCTGAACAGACCAGACTCCATTTTGTTATTTTCAAGTTAACAAAAGACACAAGATTTCAATCCCTTCTGTAAAACTGACCGCTTTGCCAGAGCTAAAGGAATGCATAGTATAAACAAACCAAGTGATAAGAGACTGTCTAAATTGCTAATGGAATAGAATAAATTCTAAACCCAGACATAGGTGACAGAGAAGATTAAATAATGTAATTTTACTTTCTATATGTACAACGTCCCATTGTAGTGGAAGTTGAACTTAAGTTTAAGAACTGTCATATTAGGAATTACTACAGAAAATGGAGACACATAGTCTGAAGAAAACCCCTTGATCTGACAGAAAACATAAAATGATAGAAAACATATAGATAAGCCACAATGATGTCAAAATAGCCACCAGGAAAAGTTAACTCTTTCCTGGATAGGTATGTTTAGTGGGACGAGACTGCCATCTATAGACCAAATATTAAGTTGCTAACCATAAAGATAACCACACCCCTAGTGCTTCTATTGGTTTATTAGCCAGTGACGAACAGAGAATCTGTCCCTTTAAAAAGTTAAGACAAAGAGAAGAGAGGGGTGATCAAGGCAGATGCAAGGAGGTATGCAGTAATCAAGAAAATCAGGAGAGAGAAAGCAGTCGGGGGCAAAAGAGTCGGAAGCAGGCTAACAAAAAGACAGAGAAGGGGATCCTTGACACTTAGCTACCTGAGAACATCTGGTGAGAATATCTATTTAACTGGTAAATATACTGGTTTCATTTAATTAATTTAAATTAATTACAATTTTCTAATAGCATGATATATGACTGGATAAATCACGATCAGATTTCAATATTTAGAAATCTTAGTTAATAAGAAATACATTATTAAACTTTTTATTCTGCAGATAAAAACAATAATTCTGTATTTATGTGACATATCACATGTTAGCATATCGTGATATTTACCCAGTTGTATTGATTTGCTCTAAAAGAAGATAGAGTATCTGTTTAGGCAAATTAAAATGTCAGCTTGTAGAATTTGGTAGATTTCTTTTTATTGGATGGATCCAGGAAATGACTAATGACTGGTTTAAATGTTATTTTATTTAAAATTACATAAGAATAGATCTTAAATGCCTAGAGGAGGTCTAGCCAGCATTGAAAGGGTTATTCTAACTGTCAGCTAAGTTTTTACGACTTTACGCTGCACTTTGAGGAATTCTGTTCTCTGTGTGAAACTTTGACTTTGTCTCTGTGAAGCCTATCATAAATCTTCTTGACAATTAAGACTGTCTTAGCCATTGGGAAATGTTTTTGTAATGCCATTTGTATTGCATACTCATGTTATACTAAAATGTCATTGATTATTATCACGCATGTTACTTATTATTATTATTTGAGTATAAAAATAAATTGTATCTATTTTTATAACAAATTGTGATTTTCTTTATATGGAATACATTTCACTTACATGATAACGTTCTTTGGAATCTGAGAATTGAAAATAGTGGGCAATTCTCAACTGTTTACTATTATTATCCCATAAATATCCCCACAATGTGTATAGTGAATGTAGTGTGATTGTAGTGAATGCAAAATGTGTATGGTGAGTGTAGTGTGATTGTGGTGAATGCAAAATGTGTATGTGAATGTAGTGTGATTGTGGTGAATGCAGAGTGTGTATAGTGAATGCAGTGTTTCTAGTGAGTGCAAAGTGTCTTTAGTAAATGTAATGTGTTTGTAGTGAGTGCAACGTGTGTATAGTGAATGTAGTGTGTGTGTGTGTAGTGCAGTGTATTTAGTGAATGTAGTGTGTGTAGTGCAGAGTGTGTTTAGAGAATGTAGTGTGTGTGTGTAGTGCAGAGTGTGTTTAGTGAATGTAGTGTGAGCGTGTGTAGTCAGGGCCGGATTAAGAGCCCAGTGGGCCTGGTGCTGACAATTATGATGGGGCCTAATTACAGTATCTTATCAACCAAAAACACTAAAACAGTCATACCTCTCAAGTGTCATGTATCTGATAGAGTTGGTGTTGGAGGGAAACTCAAAGGATGCAGCTATAAGAAAACACATACTCTATGCTAATCTCTTTATCTAATTTATGCTTTCATCTTTCAAGTAAATCCATACCAACAGCAGTGTCCAGTGAAGCATGAAGCCAATTGGCGGGGTAAAAGCCAATGCGAATCACATGACCAGAACTGCCGAAAGGGGCGAACATGCCCAAAAAGGGGGTATGTCTGTCCAAAGAATTGGAAGGCCAGCCTGGCATCAGTGTCCTTATGCATCACAGTGTCAGTGTCCCCATGTCGCCCAGTCCCCTAGTCCCCCAGTGTCTGTGTCCCCATTTCTCCCAGTGTCCCCATGTATCAGTGTGTCCCATGTCACTAGGATACTAGGGGACACAGACATGGGGACACAGAGACAAGGGGACACTGAGAGACATGGGGGCACTGAGAGACATGGGGAGACTGGGAGACATGAGGGCACTTGTGGACATAGGGACACTGAGAGACATGGAGACATGGGGACACTGGGAGAAATGGGGTCACAGACACTAAGGACACAGAGACATGGGGACACACACTGGGAGACATAGGGACACTGGGAGACATGGGGACGCAGACATATGCGGACAATGGGAGACATGGGGACACAGACATTTGGGGACACTGGGAGCCATGGGGACACTGGCTGGGAGGCATGGGGACACTGGGAGACATGGAGACATGGGGACACTGGGAGAAATGGGGTCACAGACACTAAGGACACAGAGACATGGGGACACACACTGGGAGACATAGGGACACTGGGAGACATGGGGACGCAGACATATGCGGACAATGGGAGACATGGGGACACAGACATTTGGGGACACTGGGAGCCATGGGGACACTGGCTGGGAGGCATGGGGACACTGGGAGACATGGAGACACTGTGTCCCTAGTGTTTCTGTGTCCCAATGTGTCTACCTATGTCTCACAGCGTCCCCATGTGTCTCAGTGTCCCCATGTCTCTCAGTGTCCCCATGTGTCAGTGTCCCCACGTCTCTCAGTGTCCCCTAGAGTCTCAGTGTCCCCATGTCTCCCTGATGCCTTTCCCCCCATCCCTCACTTCCCTAAGCTGTAGGCTGTCTCTGTTGAGCTGCTGTCTGCACTCTCTGTGCTGTGTAGCTGCTCCCCTGCATATCAGTGAGTAGAGAGAGGCAGGGAGGGATATGCTGTAACTTCCTATCCATGCCTCTCTCCATACACAGTGACCCCTACTGGCCGGTGCTGGTATTGCAGAGTAATCTCCATTTATACTGAGAAAAATATTTGCATTTGTATTGCCCGTATTACTGCAATACCATCACAGCCAGGCAGCCTCAAATACAGGCTATGCCTTAAAATACCAGTCAGGTGGCAAACCTAAGAGTAGTGTGTAGTAAAAAAAAAGAATATATTTTTTTTTTTAGATGGGCCTATTACATGGGCCTGGGCCTGGGCCTGGGCCTGGAGCTGCAGCTCCATCAGCCCCTATGTTAATCCGGCCCTGCTTAAACGTTCTCACAATGGACATAACTTGGTACAAACATTTTCATTACTACCTTTTTTCATTTTAGTACCTTTGTCTAGTTTGATTCCAAAACGGCTACAGGCAAGTTGATATCTATTCTAGACAAACCTAACTAGCATGTTTTACTTAAACAAAAATGTGTGCATGTAATATCAATGCCATACCACTGTCATAACATGTTTGAAAATGCATTGTTTGCCCTGCTGTCGTGGCGATGCAAGCTTACTCTGTATTTTCTCTGCGCAACAAAAATAAAGAATGAAAAAAATAAATAAATATGGGTGTTATAAATCAGTAAAATGTATTCTGACGATGAAATCTCCAGTAAACGTGCATTTATTGTGTAAAAAAATGCAAAAAACAAAGAAAGCTGCTAACTTTGGTCAGCGTTTGTGACTAAGTGACTACTACAAGAGACTGGAAATACCCCATTTGGAATACTCTGGGTTGTCTACATTTGAAAATGGTATGCCATGATGGAGTTATTTCACACTCCAGGGCTACCAAATGGTCTCAAAAGGCAACAAAGACCCACCAATCCAATATGGCAAACTGAATTGGGCAAGCCCTATATTGACCCGGTAACTTTCCAAAACACCATAAAACCTGTACATGGGTGGTATTGTTATACTCGGGAGACTTCGTTGAACACAAATATGAGTGCTATAAATCAGTAAAACACATATCGACAATGAAATCAACGTGTACAAGATTTTTTTTTTTTTTATATATATACGGAAAAAGTGTCTAGCAAGGGGAAGGGGGTAAGACACACTATTTAGGACAATGGCGCTCGTAAGGGTTTTTCAAGAGTCTTTTTTTTTCTTTCTAAAACCCTTTGAGGTTTCTTTATGTTATATGGCTGTATTTGTCTTATATGTTGAGCGGATTGTGCGTGGCCAACATGAGGAATTATGTAGCACAGGGAGGATTAATGTTAGAGGGGAATAAGATTAGGATTATAACTCTGAACGTTAAGGGTTTGAATACTCCACAGAAATGTAAACTTTTAGTAGATCATTTATGGAAAAAGAAAATTACTATTGGATTTATACAAGAAACACACTGGAAAGCTGGAAACTCAAAAATGAAAAGTTTCTATTATCCAACTCTAGTCTCCTCAGATTATAGCTCTAAAAACAGAGGAGTTATCATTTTTATTTCCAAGAATGTGACTTATAAAGAACTATATAGAGAAGTGGATAAGAATAGCAGAAATGTGTTTTTGATCTGTGAATTGCAGGGGGAAATCTACTCACTACTCAATATATATGCTCCAAACAACCTGAAAAATGTATTAATAACATATTAACCAAATTCGAAAACAAGGTGCAGGGGTCCTTTATAGTTGGAGGAGACCTTAACTGTGTGGTAGATGTATCAATGGATAAAAAGGTTCCACAAGAAAGAAAACAACAAAATATCATAAAAAAAACTAGTACTGCAAAATGTCATAACTAAATTTAATCTATATGACATGTGGAGAGTAAAACATCCTGATGAAAATGAGTTCACTTTCTATTCTAAACCTCACTTGTCATCTTCTAGAATCGATTACTTTTTGGTTAAAATAGAGTTAATTCGGCGGACGGTCGCAGCATGCAGGAGCTCCCTACTAACCTACGATGTCGAGCGATTTGCTGGGACTCCTGCCGCTCACATCATGCTCCAAACGGGTACCCATCTGCCGCAGACGTCGGCTGGAAAGTCCCGAAGCGGAAAGCCGAGACGCTGACAGGAAAAAGCCGGGTGGAACAGCTGCGGCCTAGCGGGGGCTGCGGGCGGGAGAATCGGACGATCTCCCGTCCCTCTCCTCCCCTACTAACGGGTCCTCACAAAGTCCCGTCCCCCCCCCACAGGGCCGGGGGGGATATCCCGGTCCACCGCACACAGCATGGGACTACACCCAATCCGTATACGGGAGCCCAGACCGGCAGCAAGACAGATGGGGGAACGCCGGCCACGTGGAAGCCTGAGGAGGCACGGAGCGAGCTGGGATATGAGGCGAGATTGGACAGAATTTTCCAAAGCTTTTGGCGCAAACTGGAGGTACTAATGTCCCGTCCAGCCCAGACCCACCTGAGGGCCGAGGCCTCACACCACCAACGGCCTGATTCACGGCGACTCAGCGAGCAACCTCTCACTCACAGACCTCATACATGGCAGTGGCATGACACACGCCAGGCTAAGGCGGACGGCGAGAAGGGCCAACAGCGACCCCACAAGCCAAAGGTGCCTCAAACTCGAACCAATAGGCCTAACTCAGCCAGCAGTGTCCCAGTCAGGCCCAAAGTCTCACCTCAAGGCCCAAAGCTTCACCTGCAACAGCGGGGGCGAGGTACTGTCACACTGCGACAAACCGCCCGACTACTCACTCACTTACCAGAAGCCTCTACCATAGGCCGTCTACAACGCCTTCCCAGGCTGAAGACCGCATGGAGTCCGACTCCAGGACACCAACCACACCGCCGGAGGCTCGCCCGCCGGAGGCTCGCCCGCCGCAGGCGGCGGCAGAACACCCGAGCCCAGCATGGCGCCCGACGAAGGGACGACCCGGCCTCTCTGAGTAACCGTGTCGGTGGGAAACTAGTGAAGGCCTTCATAACGACCTGGGGCCGGCCGACGGCCGACGCCAACTCGCACCATGCCGTACCCCGGTGGCTCATTCATCACGACGGTGCCAACTTCCCCACCGTGCCCAGCAGAGGTATTGGCTGAACAGACCCCACTAACTGGCGGCCCCACCATCACGACTCTTAGCTGATAGCCGCAGGGCTCTAGCCTGAATGACCCCCATGGACTCTCCTTACTGGACTCCCACTTGTGCATATGCCTCCCATTTTGCCTACTCGTATGACTTTATGTTGTTATTATTATTTTATTTTAAGCTCTGATACTACTAAAAAGTTTGACGTTAATGCAACGAATATTAAAGCGACAAAAGTTAGAGCGACAAAGCGACAAATGTTAGAGCGACAACTATTAGAGCGACAAATGTTAGAGCGACAAATGTTAGAGCGACAAAAGTTAGAGCGACAAAAGTTAGAGCGACAAAAGTTAGAGCGACAAATGTTAGAGCGACAAATGTCAAAGCTACACGGGTTACAGCGACACATGTTACAGCAACACATGCTAAAGCGACTAAGGACAAAGCGACGAATGTAAAAGCGACAAATGTAAAAGCGACAAATGTAAAAGCGACAAATGTAAAAGCGACAAATGTTAGAGCGACAAAAGTTAAAGCGACAAATGTTAAAGCGACAAATGATATCTGATCTCAACAAATACACATACTCTTTGCTATGGTAATTAGTCTGCATGCTACCATTCGGATCATATGATCCATATCTTGTACTCTCAGCACTAGGCCAACGACAAAATATTAAATAACAAATAACCTGTTTAATACTACTGTTGTACCGTTTATAAAATGAGGCTGCTATTCTAGGGATTACATGTAACCATTGTACAATCAGTTATACATGTCTTACGTCATTCATGCATTAACCCCTTGTTTTTCTTTCTGTACCGAACCATCTTATGCCTCAATAAAAACAAAGATTGACAAAAAAAAAATAGAGTTAATTCAACAATGTTACCTAATTAAAATTGAGGATATCACCTGGCCGGACCCTTCGGCTGTGATTATGGAAATAGGACTAGATGCTAATGAACCACGATCACAATGGAGGCTGAATGAGAGATTATTTACTGATTCTAAAACTATTGATTATATGTCGGAGAGGATTAAATTATACTATAAAGAAAATTCGACACAAGAAATCTCAAAGCAAATCTTATGGTGTGCCTTCAAGAGTGTAATAAGGGGTTATATAATTAAACTGGGGTCTGAAAAAAAAAAGGGAAGAAGGCCTATCTTTAAATCAACTATATCTTGAATTTTATCATTTAAATAAAAAAAAAAATCTCCCCTACAAAGGAGTTGGATCAACAAATATCAGAAATATCCAAGAAGATCAATACTACTCTATTGACAAAAGTGAATTTCGCTTTACAAAAGCTAAAATCAGAATTGGTACCATAAAAGTAACAAAGCTGATAAAATGCTTTCCAATAGACTAAAAATGAGAAAAGCTAGATCGAGAGTTGAAAAGATCATAGTAGATGGTCATAGTTATAATGACCCAAAATCAATAGGTAAGGCCTTTAATAAATTTTATGCACAACTTTATAATCTCTCCTCCAGCCCCCAGGAATTAGATATATCAGAGTATCAGGTTTGATTAAATTGCCAACTCTTACAGAAGGCCAGCAGAAAGAGTTAAACTTACCTTTCTCTGAATCTGAGGTTCTGGTAATAAACAGGCTTAAGATGAATAAAGCCCCAGGTCCTGACGGGTATACTAATTGTTTTTTTAAGAAATTTATAAAATGAGCTATTGCAACATCTAGTAGATACATTTAACGAGATTAGAGAATCGGGTCTCCCTTTGAAATAATTATTACAGGCTAATATCTCACCGATATTAAAACCTGATAAGGACCCAACTAATCTGGCTAATTACCGCCCTATATGTCTTATAAACGCAGATATTAAAATTGACTCTGCTGTCATTGCAAATAGACTAAAATCAATTATTCCATCTTTAATTCATCACGACCAAATAGGTTTTGTTCAGAATAGAGACCCAAGTAATAACACTCGAACATTGACTGCCCTGATTGATTATGTAACAAGGAGCAAGATCCCTATGCTGGCCCTGTCACTGGATGCCGAGAAGGCGTTTGACAGGGTCAGCTGGAGTTTTATGAGCCAGACTCTGGACAAATTTGGATTTGCTGGCTCTATTAAAACTGCAATAATGGCTCTTTATTCTAGTCCAACCGCTAAAACTGTGGGCCCTGGCATCTCCGCAGATTGGTTTACAATTGCTAACGGGACCAGGCAGGGATGTCCCCTGGCCCCGCTTTTATATATTATGTCTCTTGAACCGCTCTCAGTGAGCATAAGAAACAACTATCATACACATGTGGTGGACCTGCCCCAAAGTAACGACCTACTGGGAAGACATAGCCCAACTGCTGACGACGGTAATAAACAAACCAATCAGACCAGATCCTTGGGCTTTCTTAATAGCCCGACCCATTGACAATTTACCCAGTAAAGAACAGAAATTGCTCAATAAAATTACGCTGGCCGCCAGAAGAGCCATGGCTCAACACTGGCTACAAATGGACTTGCCTCAAATGACCGATGTTATCTGAAATGTCAAGGAGGCCCACCTCATGGATAGACTGACTGCCCAAGTTAGGGATACCTACCCACTTTTCATCAAAATCTGGGAACCATGGGAAGATTACACCAACCGTTGACACTACAGTGACTGACCAGACCTATATACTCTACAACCCGACAGACGAGGCCCGCCCAGGCGGCTCGCCCTGAGCCGGAGGTACCCTATACCCACCCCCAATCCCACTCCTCCCCCTCTTTCTCCCCCCCACTATACTGGCCTTCTCACAGGCCACTCTTTAGAATTGCCTATGCTAATAAAGCATGTGTGATGAGTGCTTTAAATGATCTGCATACCCTCTGTCAAACAAAATGTACGAAGCTACTGAGATAATAACCCTATTCCATTTAAACTTAAGTGCGGATGTATGTGTATACCTGCGCATATCAACACACCAAAACAACCCCAGTGACCACCCTTAACATATCAGATATGCATACAGCACATGATGTATCATCCTGCTCTCGCCCTACCTAGAATCCGTACAATAAAACATAGACAAAAGAGACCATTAGGTAGACTTATGCACCAAGATAGATGTAAGCTAGAACCAATGCGATCAACGGAGGTAATCAACTCTCCATGACCTTATGTGATAAGGAGCCTGAATGAACTTGTCGAAAACATAGCACCTCCACGTACTCTATTTAAACAAAAAACATAAAAATGTACTGTGTATGTCTTGTTATATACCCTATTGTATTGAATGTTATTGTATTGCAAGAGGATTGCCTTTGGGGTACCTCATATGCACATGTTACCTGTTTAAGTACTCCAAAAAAAAAGAAATAAAAAAAAAAAAAGAAACAACTATCAAATTAAAGGAGTTATTCTGAACCACTCTGAATTTAAGATCAGCCTATATGCTGATGACATCATATTAACACTGTCTGATCCGGATATATCATTGAGGTTTCATAGGTTAAGGAAGTTTTTAGTGTTTTTGTCAATGATATACGGCAGGTTGCTTCCACACTGTCATTCTCTGAAGTCCTGCCTGTGCATAACACTCAGAACGACAGGCGGATGCGTATTAGGGACTTTAACGTGTGGCTTGGTGAATGGTGTCGGGAGCAAGGATTTGGCTTTATTTCTCATGGTAGCTCTGTTTGGAATGGAAATAAACTGTACAAAAAAGATGGTTTGCATCTTTCTCAAAAGGGAACAAATGTTCTCAATGAGCAGTTCAGAGGTTTTGCTAGGATGTATTTAAACTAGGAGGGGGGGGGGGGGCAAAAGGGTGATAAAACATCAATCCAATTGTCCCCCAAAACAAGGACAGAAGGTGCCTGTAGCAAGTGTGTTAAAAAATAATAAGCTTAGAGTCATGTCTACAAATGCTCGCAGTTTAGGGAATAAGATCCATGAACTTGTGGCAATAATGGCAACTGATAGTGTAGATTTAGTCGCTGTTACTGAGACATGGTATAATGAGAAAAATGACTGGGACATAGCAATACCAGGGTACTCTTTATATAGAAAAGACAGGGAAGGCAGGAAAGGGGGAGGGGTGGCCCTGTATGTGAAGGATAGCATAAAATCTAGCCTAATAAAAGTTAGTGAGGTGAACATAGAGTCAGTTTGGGTTACGTTAGAATTTGGTAATCACACAGTAATTCGTGTAGGTGTGATTTATAGGCCCCCAGGACAAATTGAAGTGTTAGATAATCTACTAGTTGAGGAAATAGCTAAAATGACAATGAAGGGGGAAGTTATCATCATGGGTGACTTTAATCTTCCTGATGTGAATTGGAAAACAAAAATAGCTGCTTGTGCCAGGAGCACACATATTCTAAACTTCCTACTGGGATTGTCTCTAAAACAAGTCGTTGAGGAGCCAACTCGTAAAGAGGCCATACTAGATTTAGTGTTAACAAATGGAGATTTGGTATCAGATATTACTGTAGGTGAAAGTTTAGGATCCAGTGATCATCAGTGTGGTTTAATATAAGAACAGTGACTGAGTCACACCACACAAAAACAAAAGTTTTAGACTTTAGAAAAACAGACTTTTCTAAAATTAGAATATGTGTAAAGGAGTCATCAGACTGGAGCAATTTAAATGGCGTCCAAGAGAAATGGGATTATTTAAAAGTTGCACTACTGAAGGCAACAGAAAATTGCATTAGGCTTGTCAGTAAAAGCAAAAAATTCAAGAAACCACTGTGGTACTCTGCAGATGTGGCCAAAATAGTAAAAAACAAAAAGTTAGCATTTAGTAATTATAAAAAAACCCAGAGTGAGGAAGACAGAATGATCTATAAGATTAGGCAGAAAGAGGCAAAGCAAGTTATAAGAGCTTCCAAATCACACACACACAAGAGAAAATAGCACAGTCAGTAAAAAAGGGGGACAAAACTTTTTTTAGATACATAAATGAGAAAAGAAAAGTAAAACAAGGATTAGCTATATTAAAAACAAAAGAAGGAAGGTATGTAGAAGAGGATAAAGGTCTAGCTGACTGCCTCAATTAATATTTTTGTTCGGTATTTACAGATTAAAATTAAGGAGAGGGACCTCAGTTAAGATATGGATAAATGAGTTATTTATTACACGTGAGTTTACAGAGGAAGAGGTTCTATTTCAACTCTCAAAAGTAAAGACAAATAAGTCAATGGGACCTGATGAAACACACCCAAAGCTTTTAAAAGAGCTTAGTGGTGTACTAGCAAAACCATTAACAGATTTATTTAACCAATCATTGATAACAAGAGTAGTGCCAGAAGACTGGAAGTTGGCGAATGTTGTGCCCATTGACAAGAAAGGTAATAGGGAGGAGCAACTATAGGCCTGTAAGCCTTACTTCAGTAGTGGGGAAAGTGATGGAAACCATGTTAAAGGATAGGATTGTTGAACATCTAAAAACACATGGATTTCAAGATCAGAGACAACATGGGTTTACTTCAGGGAGATCATGCCAAACTAATCTTATTGATTTTTTTGATTGGGTAACTAAAATTATAGATCAGGGTGGTGCAGTAGACATTGCTTACCTAGATTTCATTAAGGCCTTTGACACTGTTGCACATAGAAGGCTTATCAATAAACTGCAATCTTCAAGTGTGAATTCCAATATTTTTGAATGGGTGAGGCAGTGGCCGAGTGACAGGCAACAGAGGGTTGTAGTCAATGGAGTATATTCAAAGCTTGGGCTTGTCACCAGTGGGGTACCTCAGGGATCTGTACTTGGACCCATTCTCTTTAATATTTTTATTAGTGATATTGCAGAAGGTCTTGATGGTAAGGTATGTCTTTTTGCTGATGATACCAAGATATGTAACAGGGTTGATGTTCCAGGAGGGATAAGCCAAATGGCTAATGATTTAGGTAAACTAGAAAAATGGTCAGAGTTGTGGCAACTGACATTTAATGTGGATAAGTGCAAGATAATGCATCTTGGACGTAAAAACCCAAGGGCAGAGTACAGAATATTTGATAGAGTCCTAACCTCAACATCTGAGGAAAGGGATTTAGGGTTGATTATTTCTGATGACTTAAAGGTAGGCAGACAATGTAATAGAGCAGCAGGAAATGCTAGCAGAATGCTTGGTTGTATAGGGAGAGGTATTAGCAGTAGAAAGAGGGAAGTGCTCATGCCATTGTACAGAACACTGGTGAGACCTCACTTGGAGTATTGTACGCAGTACTGGAGACCGTATCTTCAGAAGGATATTGATACCTTAGAGAGAGTTCAGAGAAGGGCTACTAAACTGGTTCATGGATTGCAGGATAAAACTTACCAGGAAAGGTTAAAGGATCTTAACATGTATAGCTTGGTGGAAAGACGAGACAGGGGGGATATGATAGAAACATTTAAATACATAAAGGGAATCAACACAGTAAAGGAGGAGACCATATTTAAAAGAAGAAAAACTACCACAGCAAGAGGACATAGTCTTAAATTAGAGGGACAAAGGTTTAAAAATAATATCAGGAAGTATTACTTTACTGAGAGGGTAGTGGATGCATGGAATAGCCTTCAAGCTGAAGTGGTAGAGGTTAACACAGTAAAGGAGTTTAAGCATGCGTGGGATAGGCATAAGGCTATCCTAACTATAAGATAAGGCCAGAGACTAATGAAAGTATTTAGAAAATTGGGCAGACTAGATGGGCCGAATGGTTCTTATCTGCCGTCACATTCTATGTTTCTATTAGGGGCCTTGTTTCAGCAGTTAGAAGACTATGGTAGAGTTTCAAACTATAAATTAAATATTGGTAAATCCCAAGTTATGCCCATCAATTTAGATTTTACGACAATTAATAGACTATCAGTTAAATATCCCTTCACTTGGTCATCTCAAGGTTTTAAATATCTTGGGATTCATTTCTCTTATAACTTAAAAGAAACGATTGACAAAAACATGGATAATCTTATAAAAGATACCAGTGATAAATTACTCAAAGAGTGGAGAAACATAGGAATTTCCTGGTTGGGAAGAATAAATATCATGAAATCATATATTCTACCTCATTGGTCATACCTGTTCAGAATGATCCCTTTATCTATAACAATAACTAAAGTTAGGCAGATTCATAAATTATTTCTGAATTACATATGGGATTATAAGAGTTCAAGGATCTCGATCTTACATGTAATGAAAAAGCCCAGTAAGGGTGGCCTGGCTGTCCCAAATCTTATCAAATATTACAAAGCCTCTAGGCTGTACCATCTGTGGAGATGGGAGGACCAAACCTTATTAGAAGAGCCTTGGTATAAAATTGAATCCTTTCTGTGTAATTCAAAAGATCTTTCAAATATGTTATGGATTGACGTTGGGGCAAGTGCAAAATTCATCTCCAACATAGAAACTTCATACATAAAAGATATATATGAAATTTGGGTAAAATACAGGAAAAGAAATCACATTTTAAATAAAATTTCTAAGTACAGTCCAATTAAGACAATGGAATATAATATTAATGACCTAAATTTAAGTAATTGGATAAAATTTGGTTCAACTAAAATAGACGATTTATTAGAATTGAATAAAATAAGGTCTTTTCCATATCTTCAGTTAAGTCTTGACCTTAATTCAAGAGAGTTATTTAAATACCTAAGAATCAAAAATTACTTGGACAACCATCTGCTTTATGACAACACTAGGATAAATAAAAAAAATTAAATGATCTATTTAAAATTAATAATCGTAAATCGATATCTAGTTGGTATGAATTATTGAGAGAGGAAGAAAAAGAGTCTAAACCAAAAGCATGGAAAAATTGGGAACAAGAAAGTGGGTCTTCAATCGAGTTAGAGCAGTGGTATAGATCAATTCAAGAAGTAAAAAAATTGTTGTATTGTATAAATATCATAGAGCTTCATTATAAACTTATTCATCAATGGCATAGGGTACCAAAAATTCTAAATAGAATCAACCCTGATAATTCCAAACTTTGTTGGAGGTGTACTTGTGCTGAAGGTAGTTCTAAATATATCTGGTGGGGATGTAAGCTTTTAAAGACCTATATGGAATAAAGCATTTAGAGTTATATCAGACTTAGTGGGAGAAGATTTGGACAATAACTTAATGGTTGCTCTTTTCCATCTTAATTTAAGAAGATTCTCAACTCAACTGAGCACTGTTCAGGTTTGTTAGAAGTGGTCTTTTAAAACTGTGACTGTGGAAGACAGGGATGATAGGGTCAAAACAGGACTGCAATAAAATCTATGGAATGGAATGGAGATGCACAGAAGAGGTGAGGATTGGTCAAGCAAGACATTTGGGTGGGTATCAATAAAATAAGGGGGGGGGGCAAAAATAACAGAGAAAGTCTTTAGAGATAAGCAGAATGTTAAATAACATTTAAGTTAATAAACCAGTGATGAGCAGGGCAGGGAGCAACTAGCCTTAGCATGCAGGGCAAGATAAACTGCAGAATATATGCATGTATGTGTGAGCAAACACACACACACATATATATATAAATATATATATATACATACAAATACACACATGTATATACACACACACACCTACATATATTAAAGAACAAGCACACCCAGTTAAGATACAATGACAAAGAAATGGTGGTTAGAGATACATAGTTTAAAAGTATGCAAGTGGTCAAAATTCAATACAATTATAGTGTCCAGTATTAAGAGTAGATAGTTTCCTCCATAGTGTACCTTGCAGAATATTATTATAGTTTAGGCCCGCCCAATCCGCTCAGTCTTTTTTTTTTTTTAATTCTTTATTTTAGGTGTGCACAGAATTAACAGGTCGCAGATATTCGCCACAACAGCGATATTCAGTAAGATAGGTAAACATAGTACAAGTCATGGCATACTTTATACAGGCACATTTTTATAGTTTTTATAGTAGAACAATAGTTTAGGTTGACGCTTAGTTTTCAATATGTTAACACAATGCACATGCCATGTAGAAATAGGTAGAGGAGGGACAAAGGAGGAAAAAACATGGCTCGTGCAGAGAACGTAGATACAAGAGCATTCTAACAATCGATTTATGAGTGTTAAATCTCGCTTGCTTGCCTATGCAGTAAGAAAATGGGAATGCGTACATTTCTTATAATTTTAACTAGCTTAGACAACTATATTGTTAAAGTAAAAGCAAACAAATCAAAACAAGGGAGAACACCCGATGGACAACAGCTGTAGACTAGACACCCCTTGACATATAAGGCTGCAAACTTTCACAGCAAATTAAACAATGCTTATGGTCGACCAAGATCACAGTAGCTGTGTTTACAGGTTAAGCTATGCTTCAGTAGATGTGCTAGGCTAAGTACAGGGTGTTTGTCAGGCGTCACATGTGAGTGCCTAACCGTCTATGGCATGAGATATGCTGGGTGTACATGTGGTGGTGTAGCATTGCTCACAGGTGCATATACAATAAGTGTGGTGTTTCACTAGGGTAATAAACATGTATGAGTTGTTAAACTGATTGTGACAGCGTTCATATAGATATGCATACAGGTTTGTTCGTGGCGTTAGTAAGTGCACATTTTTGGGGTATAAACAAATTCGATATAACAGGCTGAGCAATGGTTAACAGTTACTACACTGTAGTCTAGCATGCAAGTGAGTTAAAATGAAGTTACTATGTACTATCACCGTATAGTATTAGCTTTAACCTACAAGTCTGGGTAAAAACAGTCATTGCCGAGTAGTTAATGTTACATGCTTATAATACAGGAAACTGGACTGATGAATCATTCTTAGGAAACGGCAGACCTGAGAGTGTTAATAGAATAGGTTAGATTAGGAAGCACTATGTACTATAGGAATAGATCAATCAGCATGAAGGCGAGCTTAACTGGTGAGATAAGTGTATAGCAATAAGCAGGCTAATCGTGCTCGTCTGGTCCAGAGTCAGTGCTATATACTGATTATTGTATTAAGCTACATAGGTCGATTAGAATATTAGCTTGCCTAGTTTGCTGAGTTTTGAGACACCTGCTAAACTGCCTCTCCGTAAAGGAAAGTAAACCTGCCGAAAACGTGCAGTTAGTGTGGGGTAAGCAACAATAATCAAGCAGGTCAGGCTAGTCCAGCTTTGGCATAGCAGGTTAAAAAGGTAACATTAGGCTAAGAACATGTTAAGACATATTAACAGTGTGCAAGCTTGTGTAGCCTGCCGTTCGCAATAAGTATTCTCCATGACTAGGCGTGTGTCTTAGGAAGTGGGAGAGTTGGTTAATAGTGTTGATTATTTTATGCCTCTGTGTGTTGCTAGGGGTTGTTGGTTGGTCATCTAGGTTATAGGGGGGGGGGTTGAGGGGCTGAGTTCAGGCCCCATTGGACCTCTGTTGCGGTGTATGGGCTCGTGTAAATCAGCTGTCTGGGAGCATGTGGAGCATAAAAGTGATAATGAACAAATCGAACAATAAAAACTTAAAGTATTGCAGTTGAATAGATTGCAGTCACCTTACAGGCGGCCGCCAGATCAAAAAGGGCAATCTAGTATCCTCTCAGGTAAGGTAAAGTTACGCCTGTACCCAGTAAACATAGGTAACATAATAAACTTTGATAATGAATAGTCTATTGAGGCTATACGCCGGAGAAAACAAACAAGAGTCATTTGAAGTAAGGGTATTTCCGCTGGGTGATAGTGGGTTGATCGGCACAAATGGTTCTTGTTCTCAAGGCAGACAGTTTGTAAGGCATTCTTTGTTCAGCCCACGCCAGTCAGGCAAAGTCCTGGTGCCCCTATAGAGTGTCTCTGGGTCCCCTTTCGGGATCGGTAAGTGGGTTGGTTGGTCGTACCTTGTTGCTGGTGTTGGGTTGCCCCAGATATAGTGGGTGTGTGATACGGGCTTGCAGCGTGAGTCCGTATGTGCTGGGACGTTCTCTGTTGGTCGATGGCTTCGGTTGCCGCTGAGCATTGAGCGGGTCGGGTGAACCCGGTGATCTTGTGCTGCCTTGTGCGAGGGCTGGTGTTGGTGCCCGGGAGGTCTGTCTCCGCTCCCCGCCACTCCGGTTTCCCACCTTGTCTCTGTCTGAGGGCCGCTCTGGGGGCTCGGGGCGGGCATCCGCACAGGAGGCGTCGGGTGGCAGGGCGAATCCATGCCGCCGCCTCTTTCCTCGCCAGCTTGAAGATCCGACCCTTATTGTAGAGTTTAGCCCACAGGTTAGTGCAGAGCTGGTCAAAGAAGTCCAGTGTGCTATCAGGTGGTTTTGCAGGGGAGCTGTTTGACGCTGGTCGCACCCGTGGCGCCATCTTGTTTGGGCCTTGACAGCCTCGTTTTTCGGTAAGTATTGTCGCTTGTTCGTACCTTGTTGTGGGGGTAGTCGTCTCCTGTGAGGACCGGGATATCCCCCGCCGGTCCAGAGGGGGGGTAGCTGGGCAACATGTATTTCTCGCTTGGCAGCGGGTCCACTTCTCCCAAGTTTCAGGCTCCGCTGCAAGATAGGCCGCATGGCCAGTTCGTGTGCTCGTGTATCGTTGCGGTGCATGACAGGTACCGTTTTGTTCCTCATGTGGTTCTGTGTCGTTTTCTGGGCACCGTGGGTTGTTGGCTTGGTAGGATTTACCAGGATTGTCGATTTTTGTACCCTCCAGTGCAAGAGCTCTTAGAGAGCACGACCGGCCATCTTGGCTGTCAGGCCCCGCCCCCCCGCTCAGTCTTTTTAAATCGTGATACATGCGTTTGTGTGTGTGAAGTTTACTCAACAGTTCACATATCCTTCTATTATAAAATCAAGTCTATATGTCTAATTCTGAACTGTTCTTGTCTGTGATGTTACATATGTAAAATTTGAAAAAAGAATTAAAAAAAAAAGAAAAAAAAGAAAACCACTAACTTTGGTCAGCATTTGTGACTTAGTGGCTACTACAAAAGACTGGACATACCCCATTTTGAATAGCCCGGGTTGTCTACTTTTACAAATGGTATGCCATCATGGGGTTAATTTTCATTCCTGGGCTGCTATACAGTCTCAAAGGCAACATAGGCCCAGCAAACCAATCTGGCAAATTTCAATGTGAAAATATGGAAAAGGGGAAAGCCCTACATTTGACCCCTGTACGTTTGCAAAAACCCATAAGACCTGTAAATTGGGGGCACTGTTGTACTTGGGAGATGTTGCTGAACACATATTGGGGTGTTCTTTGTCAGTAACACATAACAGGAACTGAGAATCCATGCCTAAAGTACAATGTAAGAGGAAAAATAACACAGAAAATGACTACCTAAACATTTGACAGAGACTGGTGGTAGAATTAGTACATGGAAAGTGTTAAAATATCACCACTTGAAATACCCTAGGGTGTCTACTTTTCAAAAATATATGGTTTGATGGGAGTAAATTACATTGGCTGGCTTCAAAAATGTCCCAAATAGGACATGGGTGCATGATGACCAGCTATGAAAATTCCAAGTTTGAAAACTGGAATGCGCACCCTCAAAATAAGGCCTTTTAGCCCCCAGAGAACCTGACACACCTATACATGGGGGGTATATCATTGTACTAGGGAGATGTTGCTGAACACATATTGGGGTGTTCTTTGGCAGTAACCCTTAAGGTTCTCTGTACATGTGTTCTTAAAATGCTGTGTGTGTCGGGGGGCGGGGCTTGACTGCCATACTGAGTGGACGCATGGTCGGTGAGCTCTCCACACAATACAGCTAAAATCGTTAAACCACCACCGACTAAAGAATCTACAGACCGAGTTCTGAGGGTGCAGAGAAGGTGCCGGATATAATCCGTGGCACTCGAGTGCCCTGCAGGGACTAAGAACTGACTAAATACAAGCGGCCCTTCAGAAACCAACAGGGAGGGGCGGCCGACCTCCCCATCGGGAACTAAACAGACTCTGCGGCTGTTCGATCCCTGTTTCCCCCCAATCTGAGTCGGCGCGAGTTATCCCGGTCTCCACTGAAATCTTTAAATCTCACGACCCTGGCACCTGGCTTCAACGCCGAGACGCACTGCTGCAACTTTCATTACCTAAAATGGCGACAGCCTCCCGCTGCAACACACGGGGCCTGGGCCACGTGCAGCCAACCACTCACAGTTACATTGAGCAAGGCAAGCAGTGCCTGGAGGAAATCTTTAATGCCTTCTAGGCCAAACTGCAGGCCAGAACACAGCAGCTACAACAAGAGCCCATACCAGAGGATGGAAAACACGTAGTGCTGAAGCAAAGGAAATTGACTGTGGGCAAAGACTCTCCTACACACACTCCAGCGACAAACCGCCATTACAGGCTGAGAGTCTCCCGAGGCACAACCTTTAAACGTTGACCATACCGGCTGAAAATCTCCAGCAAGAGCAGCCACCTACTATCAAGCTCCTCCGGCCACCCCAGCAGGCGAACAGACTTGGCTCCCAGGCGGTCCCGAAACCCTGGATCCCAAACGCTGACATTCACCCATGCCTGGAGATGGAGGGGACGCCTATCCCGGCGCACATGAGCAAAAGAGTACGTGGACCAACCGGACTGCGCCCAAATCTTACCACTCAAAAGGGATTGGCTGAACTGGGCTCCTGTACCCTAACCTGAGTAATGCCCCAATGTTGCACTGGTGGAGGCAAATGGGCTGCTCCTAAATGATGGGCAACTACATGTTATCCTCTTGTTGCAATAGCCATAGCACTTTAGCATTCTCAGTTCACTTCTTTAATTTTACATACATTAACAAAGTAGCTTACATTGCCACAACAGTAAAGGCAGGTATAATATCATCAACAGAATATAACCTATATATGGCAGTGAGATTGCAGCACAATTTTTATGTATAACAAGAAGTAATGAAATGCGTAGAGACAGAAGAAAACTTGGCACAATATATGTATTAAAATCTGTGTACAGTTAATGCAGTGCGTGTGTTGTGTGTCAGTGTATGCAGTGCGTGTGTTGTGTGTCAGTGTATGCAGTGCGTGTGTTGTGTGTCAGTGTATGCAGTGCGTGTGTTGTGTGTCAGTGTATGCAGTGCGTGTGTTGTGTGTCAGTGTATGCAGTGCGTGTGTTGTGTGTCAGTGTATGCAGTGTGTGTTGTGTCAGTGTATGTTTGTAAATATGCAATCTGGGGGGGAGGGGGAGGAGGAGGGGGCATTTTCACATAAATATATATATATATATATATATATTTTAAATGTAATTAAAGGTTTCTCCCCCCTCCCTGCTTACCTGTGTCCAGGGAGGTGGGATATTCCATCCCTGGTGGTCCGGTGGCATGGTGGGGCCCCCCGGCTCCCTGTTACCGCAGAGGTGGCCCAAGCAGCACACAGCCTCTTCTCTCTTCCAATAACTCTCGCGAGACCCGCGGAGCGTTGCCATGGTAACCGGGTCTTGCGAGAGTTATTAGAAGAGAGAAGAGAAGAGGCTGTGTGCTGCCTGGGCCCCCTCTGCGGTAACGGAGCCGGAGGCCCGCAGCTGCACACATAGATAGTGATATTCGCTATGTGTGCATAGAGGGAAAGTGGGGCCCAGGACTGCCAGAGCAGTCAGAGCCCCCCAGCGCAGCCGGGCCCGTGACAACCGTCATGGTTGTCACCCCCTGATGGCGGCCCTGACATTAAAACAAAATGGAGGCTCTTTAGTTTTATTCTAATGGCCATTTGAATATATAAGCTCACCAGCCACATCAAGGCAAGCCTCAATAGGTGAGTTCCTACACTAGCCATTAGATATGCTGATATCAGCCAAGAATCTCCAGTAAGACAGGAAGGGGTATTTTATAAACCCTTTCACATTTAACACTTTATAGGGCTTCTGCACATGCAATAAACTTTGCTGGTATCAGACAAAGCGTAAACATCTCTAATGAGACAGGAAGGGGTGTGTTTATAAACCCCTACATACTTAACCCTGAATGGGGCTATAATACATACAAATCACCTTGCTGGTATCAGCTAAAAAGGCAAATTTCTCTGATGAGACAGGATCCTTGCTAGTTGTGCTATGTACTAACACTCCTGGAGAGCATTCTTGTACACAGCAAGTTCAAACAGAGCTCCGTGGTAGCCTTCACTACATCGGCTGGTAATATAAAACCAGAATCAGTTCTGCACCCATCGACTTGGGTCTTACTGGTGTTAAAGGGACACTGCAGACACTAATCAAACAAACACTTCTGCATTTTATAGCTTCAGACCTAAATGTTTGAGTTCTCAATGTTTTATGTTTTTTGCAAAGTAAAAATTAAAAAGAAAAAAAAAAGTTTGACAGCATATCAAAACAAAAAATGCTGTGTGAAAAAAATATATATATTTTTTTAATTTGGCATAGATTGGTGGTAAAATGATTGCATGAAAAGAACATAAAAAAGTAAAAAATACCCCAAGTTCAATACCTTATGTTGTCTCTTTAAAAAAATATATATACACAAATGTGAAACGTTATTAAAAAAAAAAGCTAAGAACATGTTAACATCGGGTATTTCTAAACTCAGGGCAAAACTTCGAAACGGTTTAGCACGGGTGTTTTTTGGCGGTTGTAGATACGTAGCAGATTGAGGGTCAAAGTTCGAAAAAGTGTTTTCCATTTTATAAAAAAAATGTTATAGTAAATTGATATGATATAAGATGAAAATAATGGTATCTTTAGAAAGACCATTTAATGGTGAGAAAAACGGTATATGTGTGGGTACACTAAATGAGTAAGAGGAAAATTACAGCTAAAAACAAACACCGCAGAAATGTAAAAAGAGCCCTGGTCCCAAACGGTAAGAAAATTGAAAAATGGTCTGGTCACCAAGGGGTTAAAGATGCTATACATTCACCTCAGTCACATAATTGGCTTAACGCTATGACAGAGGAAATCAATTAACTGAAAGAAAATGACACATTCACTTTGACTATTTTACCAGACGGTAAACGTTCCGTGTGGTTGGCCAATAGGTGTATGCAGTGAAAAACAAGGTTGATGGGCTAGAAACATACAAAGCCAGATATGTCGCTAAAGATTATAGTCAAGTAAAGGGAGTTGATTACACGGAAGTTTTTTCTCCAACTGCAAACATTACATCAGTACATATTTTTATGCAAATGGAAGCACATTATGATTTACTTCTCCAGATGGATGTGAAAACAGCCTATTTACATGCCCCGAGCATGGGTTTCAACAAAATCCAGCCAAACACTGAGTATATGTCAAACAATCTGGACATGGGGTAATACTGTTAATATGGGTTGATCTCATTATCAGTTCCAGAGAAGAAACAGTCCTCAATGATGTGAAGAACATGCTTACAGCAAGAGTTAAGATGAAAGATCTTGAGGATCAAACATTTTCCTAAGTATTGATTTTGAACAAAGTGATGGTTTTGGTAAAGATGAATCAAAAGAGATACATAAAGATTCAGGAGAAGTTTGGAATGAGATTGTAAACCCAGATCAACACCATGTGAGCAAAAACTGGACCATGATGATCCTCTAGATACAAAAAGATGAAGTAGTAGGTAACTTGCTGTATGCAATGACCTGTACAAGACCAGATTTAAGCTGGGAGATCAGTAAACCATCACAATGCTGGTCAGAACATTTAACCACAGCCAAGCATGTGAAGAGCCACTTAAAACATACTATTGACTGAGTTATGCTACAGAAAGTAGTCAAAACTTTAAACTTGAGGCATATGATGTGACGCCGATTGGGCCTCTAATGTGAACGATAGGAGTACGACTGGATACTGCTTTAATTTAACCAAGAATGGTCCACTGATTGCATGGAAGTCAAAGAAACTGACCACAGTAGCTTTATCTATGTGTGATACTAAATACATGGCATTGGCTGCAACTACACAGGAAAGTCAGTACCATGTGCAGTTACTCAAAAGGAATGGACAATGGGTGTCACTATGAACCAATACAAGTCTTTGGGGACAACCAAGTTTCAATAGCTCTTTCAAAGAATCCTGTTTACAGTCAGAGATGCAAACATTGATATCCAGTACAGGGCCGCCATGAGCAAAAGAAAATTTGCCGCCACCCCCATGTGACATCACAATGCCCCACCCACATGAACCAACACCAGTCCTGCATAGTGTGTTTACATTAGAAAGCTTGCAGGGACAGGCTATAGACACCAGAACCATGTTAAGCTGCAGTGGTTCTGGGGACTATGAGGTAAATTAGAGACTAGGGTCACTAATATACTAGATTGCCTACCAACAACCAGATGAGTATGATGGGCTCTGGCTGCAGTCTGGCTCCACTGGTCTGGTGTAGAACAGGATCCCTGGAGCCGGTTTGTAAATTGTCACAAAATTCAATTTTCGAAGTTCAAATTCACTGAGTGAGCACTGCCTGTCAGTCCAGGTAAAGGAACGGATGTTCATGTACCGTGGACCAGATTGGAGCTCAGCCATGCTACACACAGAAGGGGAGAGGGGGTGAGCAGAACAGGGAGAGAGGTAGTGCTGCAGCCACCTGAGGCCCTCTATGGAGTGCACAGGCAGCTGCAGCATGAGAAGGGCCGGCGATGAGGGTGCACCCCCTAAGTGGCACCCTAGGCAGCTGCCATGGTTGCCTCATAGGAAGTGCCAGCCCTATATACAATACTGCATGCAGATGATAGTCCTTTCAGTTGGGCAAACACATTTTGACTATTAAAGTCTTCCTCAGTGCCAAGAGAGGTATGTGTCCTCTTGTCAAATATCCTTTATTTATACCTTGTGTAAAGTAATTGATGAGCTTCACAGGTTGACTCAGTCCTTTGTCCTAGCCAGCAACTGGCTGGTTCCCCAAGTTTACTGCAGTTCAGATCTAAAATAAACCACTGCATGATGTGACCTCCGCAGGTTTAAAAATCTGCTTCCCTTGACATGCCATTGTTTGACTGACTGAATTCCCTGGGCAGGCTTAACATGCAAAAACAACCCCTACTGCATTATACAAGAGTCATGGAATGCCAGTTGGCTAGTCATTTGGCTGACATCTAGGCTACTAGCCAGGATTGTTATAGTGTGGAGCTACACATACCACTTACATCCATAGATTTAGTAATGTTACAGTATGGATAAGGAAAGATACCAAGAATTGAGAATAATACTTGTTATAACATAAACAGATCTACAGACAATGGAACAAGGGATTGTAAGACGTGCAAGAGGTTAATGTGTTTTTATTTTAAACCAAGACAGAACATTGAATTTGTATAGTTTATACAATTCATTACAAAATGAGAGGCATCCTGCCGAGTTTGATTTGTCTTTGCAACATGTAGCCATAGGACAGATCATATTTCATACAGAGGATCAGGCCATCTCATGGTTTGTAGTCTTCCTGGGTGACCATCAGGTTATAGTGAGTGACCCCTTTCCACATTCCCTGGATGGTGGTCTCATAGCCAAACAAGGTGCGGATCTTGGCATGGAAGGGTATGTCCATTTCTCCCTTGGTCACAGATGCCACCATACGTATTGAATGCCCACCTGGAACCTCCACATCAGAGCTGGATGAGAAGGTTGTCTGCAGAAGAAATTCGGTTAGATATTGGCAGAAGCAATACATGATACAGTCTCCCCACATTTCATCATGAATAGTCAACATGTTACCTGTATAGAATATTCATTTATTGTACAAATTAACTGGTTGAGAGAAAAGTCAAAAAGCATGATGCAGTTTTAGACCATCTATAGTTAGACCTCTTGTAACTAAAGGTTGAGCAATAGTGTACAGACTGACCAGGAAGTCTCAAGCTTGATTCTTGTTACATGGGTGGCTTGTTACAGCTGCAAGTGCATGTGCAAATGTTAGTATATTGTGCTACCATAGCATTTAATGTGAGAGTAAAAATAAAATATGACTTTGGGACGTAGCCCTTTTTCAATGTACAAACAATCCCTTATGTCTGAGATTAGAGTCAAGGAACCTCAGGCTTGTATTAAGTAGTTACATGAAGAACCAGGACACAACATACCGTGCCTGTTGCTTTCCCTTCTCCAATAACTCAAAGCAGGTTATAAACAAAAACCCAAGATCTGAACACATATTGATATCTTGCCACCACCATTTAATCCATCCTTACCTGGATTTCATTGCTCTTGGTGAAATTCCAGGTATGAGTGGTGCTCACATTGATGGAAATCTTGGTCTCCATTTCTCCTATGAAAGGGACTCCAGCTTTGAAGGACATCTCTGCACCAACAGCCACTGTGAACCCATGTTCTTGGCTGAAGGTGCTGCTCTCAGTTATGGTCTTGGAGAAGCTAGAAATAAAAACCCTTCACATTAATATATTGAGAGAAGAGAATAGTTATTAGGATGGTGACTGGATTTTTGACCACCCATTCTAGGGGCACTCCAGATTATGTCAGTGTCCCCTTCAAAACACAGTTGGAAAGTCATTAAGTCATGTTTGCCTTCAAAAGTGTTCTCCAACCCTTTTGGAGGGGGACAATGCCCTAATGGGCACTGTGGAGAAGGTCCCCTCAAAACATTTGGCCACCTAGAACCTAGCACTGCAAGGCTCAGTGCTGACTACTACACCCCCAGTGATATCACAGCTGCTGCATGCAGACCAATCCCCAGGTTTTCGGAGTATTCTGTAAGCTGCAGAAAGGGAGGGTTGAGAGATAGAGATATATAATTACGTGCCCTGGGTAATGGGAGGGAGCACAATGTGGGTGGGAAGCAAGAGTTTGTAATCTTATCCTTGCATGAACTCTGCAAGGTTGCATAGGATCCCATCTCTTGCCAGTGTGCCCACAGATGCAAAAATATGCACAACATTGAACATTTCTGGGCTGCAACTAGTTCAACACAGAATTACAAGGATCTCTGGATTTGCCATGTTTGAAGCTAGAAATGTAGGTAGGAACCACTCAGTCCCTAAGCAGCCACCCGGTGCTCCAGAGCAGGACCAGCAGTCCCACAACAGCAAAACAAATCAAAAAAATATTTCCAGGCACTCAGGATGTTAAAGCCACAGGCAGGTTTATTGAAACAGAAAGGACATTAACGTTCCGACCTAATAAGGTCGTAGTCAAGAACTGTGATGTGACCCACAAAACTAATCCGATGAACAGTGTTCATGGTAGGACACCAAGAATAGTCAGGTCAAACAGGAGGACAAAGATGTGGTCTATGAGACCAGACACATGGACAAGCACATTAGCAACCAGTAGCGTCTAGCAGCTACAAGTTACCAGATGGCAATAGTTGTGGTTTGCTGGTAAAGCAGAGACACCAAAGAATGCAGCTTCACCCTGTGTCAGGGACTGGAACAAGACTTGTTCCAACAGAAAGGGTTACTATCACTTCTGCCTGACTAGAAGCAGCCAGCAACGATTAATAGGATAACAAAACCAGTCGCCATTAGTGACTGGCTTTCTGTAGCAGAAGCTGGCAACTATTTTAAGACTAGGAGACATTTTCTGAATTCGAATCACAACTTCACTCAATCCCATAACTCTTGGCCCAGATACCATATGCAAGAGAAAAGGTTTAGGCACTCCAAGGTCCAATAAAGGAAAGCTTAATCAAACCAGATAAGCAGCAATGTTTCAACCTTTAAGGTCTCAAACTAACAAATAAGTGACACACCACATAATTTTAGAAGCAAAATCACAATCCAAATGTCAATGCAATAAAAAAAAAAAAAAAAAAAAGCTGGAGTGGCAGCTGTGTTGAAGACTATGGCCAATGTAAGAGCAGTATATCCAGAACAGCCAATTGTCCAACAGAATAACCTCAGAACACATCTAAATGGCAATTATAAACATAAATCTATCCTCAGAACTTCCCCCTGATTCAGGAAGCATCTGTACAATCTTACATGGTCATGCTCTGTATGCATTTGCGCATGTAATGTGTGACATCACAAGGATTCAAAATCATAATTCAGATTAGATCAAGCGTCCAGTAGATGCAAAAGTTATTAAATCAGAGACACCTCTTTTCCATCCCATTAATTTATTCAATTAGTCTCCACCCATGCACTTTAATACATTTTGGCATCTGCTGGAGGGGAGTTCTGAGGATGATTTGTTCAGAGGTTATTCTGTTGGACAATTGGCTGTTCTGGATGTACTGCTTTTACATTGGACAGAGTCTTCAACACAGCTGCCACTCCTTAATGAGCAAGTTTCACCTATGTGATAATGTTTATAATTGCAATGATTGATGTTTGGATTGTGATTTTACTTATAAAAATGTGGTGTATCACTTATTTGTTAGCGTGAGAAAGACCTTAAAGGTCAAAATGTGGCAGCTTTTCATCTGGTTCGATTAAACTTGCTTTTCTTGGACCGCCTAAACCTTTGTTTTAGGCATAGAAAAGTCACAAGCACCTACAGGCATTATAAATTAGTACTGTCTGCCAATAAGTAGCCCTAGGATTGTAAACAAGGATTTCCTCAAACTATTGTATATAGTACACCATCCTGTACTCTATGTAATCTTGCCAATAGGTAGAAGTACCTGCAGAGCTAAAGTCCTATGGCTTGCCATTAGTTAGGCCTAGAAGCGAGTGATAACTGCAAGCCTGAAGGTTCCATGGAATACTGAGGGTGAATTTCTGCTTGCCATGGCTGAAGTGGTCACTCGCCAATGGATTGTTGAAATAGTGATCCCTGAATGGATGAGACTCCATGAGATTTCCATTACTTACGAGAAGGTGTGCTTTAATGGAGTGCTGCTCTTGTTGTTATAGATCTGGGTCTGCACCACCTCTGTGCCTTGGGATAGGATTTTCCCTGAATCTGGCAGGAATTCAAAGCTCACAATACTCTGAATGGTTTTATCAATGGTGAAGGAAAGGAGGGGGTAGACATTGTAACCCCAGCCCAGTTTCTCTGCCTTTTCAATGTAGTTGATATCAGCATTGGTCGGGGCTGGTCCTTTACAGATGTTGCCATTCTTTGAATCCACACACCACAGGTCAGACTCTAGGGTGAAAGCCATGAAATGGGTCAGGATGCGCCAGCCTCCTTTTCCAATGATTGTGCTGGAGCCAAGCCAGTTATCGTCTGGTTTGGTTGGAGGGCTTCTCATCACAAGCTTGTCGTCACTTGTCACTGCATACAGGATGCCTTTAGGGTCAAAGAAGAGGGCATCAAATTCATTCCAGCCACTGGTTCCAATTTTGGTGGCTTGGCCATAAAGCCAGGACACGTTTTCATTGCTTGGTGCTGGACCCTTGTAGAACTCCCCTTTCTTGGTAGCTGCATACAGAAGGCCATTTGGATCAAAGAAGAAGAATTTAAACCCATTCCAGTCGGTTTTGCCCACTCTCTTAGCAGTAGAGAAAAAGTCCAGGTTTGGATCTGAAGGCATAGCTCCCATGAAGAGCTCTGTACCACGCACAGCAAACAGCACCCCTTCTGGGTTAAAGGCAATCTTACTGACATTATTCAGCTTTCCTACAACGCTAGATCTGGCATCAAAGTTATCCAGAAGATTCTTGGGTGGTAATCCAGCTCTGGCAACATAATCCTTCACAGCAAACAGGAGGGTATCTGGAAGTCAATAGGAAGAGGTTAGTTCAAAGTAACTCACAACAGTATGAAATGCCAACATGACATGCAAGCCAAAAGCCAAGATATTGATTGTAGTTAGTTTTAAACAGTTAAAAACAAGCAGCACAGGAAACATACCTCCCAGAACATGGAGGCATTTATGGTCTACAGCAGTGCTCCTCAAGGAATACCCAACAGTCCAGGATTTAGGGATTACCCAGGTGTGTCTAAGGTGTTTAGAAAATAAAAACTAAACACCCTAGACCAGGGATAGGCAACCTTCGGCTCTCCAGATGTTGTGGACTACATCCCCCATGATGCTCTTACACACATGATGCTTTGCCAGCATTATGGGAGGTGTAGTCCAAAACATCTGCAGAGCCGAAGGTTGCCTATCCCTGCCCTAGACATACCCGGGTAATCCCTAAAACATGGACTGCCTTGAGGAGCACTCATCTACAGGTTTCTTTATACCTCCAGAGATTCCAGATTAACAAAAAAGGGACACTCATTTAGGGATGAGAGTCGGGTGTGGCCAGGGATAGAATGGTTCTGAGAAATGTTGTTAGGCCTTTTAACAATTTGTACAGTTAAAATTGTATTTTGAACAGGAATAATGCATCTTTTTTACACAGACCAATTTCTAAACACATTTTGTAGTTTAGAGACATTATTATGGTGGAGTTCTGTTATATAAGTAGACAATAAGGAGCCCCTGGCAAAGAGGTACAGTGGGAATGGTGGCCAAAATATGGACTGGATCCCAAGTAGGCAAAGCTGTCCCAAAACAGTTCATTTCCATTGTTTACCAAAGTTAACCCCAGATCTCCGTGGTTGTCAGGTTAATTGTGTGCCTCGATGTCCGTGGCAGACGGGCAGGAGCCAATCATGCTGTCTCAGCACATGTGATCACTGAGACAGCAAGTCAGAGCAATCATGTGCTGCAGAGACTTTTGGTCTGCCTTCCTGTAGGTCAGTTAAGTGGAGGGAGCTGGATCTATGCAGACCTGCCCCTTTCTAATTATTGAACCCCTTCCCTACAGTGAGCAAAATACAGGTCACAGTATTTGACTTTGATCTGATTTTTTTAATCCACAGGTTAAATTTAATTAGTTATTTAAATATTTTTATAGTTATGTATTTAGCTAGATAGGTGGAAGTTGGTTGAAAAATTAGGAGATTTAAACCCTAGCCTGGTAGTAAAAGTAAAAAAATGGGGTGGGGCCTGCCATGCTGACCAGTCGCACGGGGGAGAGGCTCCTGCAGAAATATGGCCTTCAACCGTTAATCTGGTCTTATAGCCTATATCTGAGCTGGAGAGAAACAGCAGGGTGCCAGAGCTGAAGCTGGCACAATAGCAGGCTCAGAGATCGGGAGTTTTGGGGCCCCACAAGGCTTTGGAGCTTGTGGCCTCCACGTGATAGGTGGGATGGACGGCCGCCACCCTGCCCACTTGCTTATGGGGCTGCTACACCTCACAGGCCCCTCCCCCCCCTCTGGACCGGGGGGGTATTGCCCGGTCCCCACTGGGGGGCACCGAAGCAATCCCCGCAAAAGTCTGCAGAGCGCACTCGAAGCCCTTGACCTAAAATGGCGCCACGCTGCCTCACAGCTATCTGAGCAGCACTTCACCTCCCCAAGGTGACTGGAGCTCCAGTGACAAGGCAACCAGCAACAGGGTACACCTACCCAACCCACAACCAAGGAGACATGGCACCCCACAGGGTAGGGCTACCCAGTCCCCACCTACTGCAATACATCCAGAACAGGAGAGGCAGGTGTGGCCGCGAGGCAAGACAGGAGTACACAACACGACAAGCACTGGGCATTGATGATCGGCTCACCGACACTACATTGCCACAAAGTTGCTCGACCGCCTGCCCTGTGTTGCATGAGCCAGCGGACACTAACCCAGGAGATCAGGCATACCTCTCAGCCCGCTGTCTCTGGCAACCCAACGGAGCTACCCGCGTGCAAAGACCCAGACAGAGATGGATGCAGGTTTTCAGGAAGTAAGAAGTCTTTAATAACATACCGATCGGGCCTCAGATGAACTCCTGTTCCAAAAATATCTGAGAAACCAAAAGCATGGTGCAGAGGCCTTTTGTTAGCAGCATATACCCTCCCATACAGCATAACCCCTCCTATATTCCACAGACCAATCAGCACAAAGGATATAAAGGATCACCTTATATGGGCAGACCACATGGCTTGTTAAAGACAAAGTAATTTACTATCCACTTCCGTACATGCTCAGTAGACCGATGACTCATCCTGTTACGGTTTGTAACCAGATACCAATTAGCAGATGCCATGTGGAGATTTAGGCTTCTAAATGTTGACCATGCTAGAATCCCATCACACCAGAGGACTCAGTTTGCCTATTTGTGACTCACTTTTATTTTGCATTTTTACTGCTCAGATTTAATCAGCGAACACAGTTTGCTATAAGCTTAGCAGTTTAATCGGAATAGCCCTTTAGCGTGCTTGATTAATTTTTGTTTTAGACAACACCTATTCATTGACATAGCACCTCTGTCTGACTACTAGTAAATGTTTAATGTAATTTAAGATACCATAGAAACGTATGCATGCTTCTTCAACATTGCTAATCCTTCACTTAACTAGCAGACACTTGTAAATGCTGTATTCAATGCCTCACCCAAGCTAATGGGCCATAGAAATGTATGTTAGACTGAGTGCAGTACTACCTATTGCCACTGACATACTAGGTGTACTTCTACCCTTGCTCATGCTGCTTTGGCAGAAGCAGGAATGTTATCCATGCACGACAAAAAATAAATAAAGATTTTAAAAAAATAAAATAAACCTACATTTGGTACAGAGGGGAAAAAAACGCAACTACCCATACCCCGCTCTGCAGTGAAGCTAGCCCGCGGAAACGAAAGTACCCAAACAGGAAACGGAGAGCAGCACTCAACGAACCACGCCACTGCCCGACATGTACCAAGACAGCTACTGGCGTCCGGAGAGAAGGAGAGGGTATATCCCCTGCTACAGGATCCAGCCCCCGTCCAGCGACACCCGGTGGAAGTAACAGGAGACTCATAGCGCACACACTTAAATGACTGTGGACGGAACAAAACCGGCAGGGGAAAACAGCAGGCCAGGTAAGGAGAACCACGAGGGAGCATGTTGCGACCGGAAACAGTGACATGTAAAACGCTAAAAAAAAGGTACAGGACGGAGGAAGGTGAGTAGGGGGGGTTAAGTAGTGTAACATGCCCCTCCCACGACTGCAGGCCAAGCCCCACACACACACACACACGTTATTTATATGGGGGTCATTGCCTTTTATATTAACAGAAGGATTCGAATGTGAGGACGGAGTATGGGGGGCAATTACCCATGTTTATTTGTTAAATTATTATGGTTATCAATATTGTAATTAATAATTTGTTATTATTCAGGATTGTTAAAATAAAGCGGTGAACAAAATTTCCCATATACCTGCGTGTCAGTGCGTTATTGGGTTAGGTATGTTGGGGGATTGTCCTGGAATCCGACTGCCCATATGGCGACTATACACCGGTCATGAAAATACTTAGAAAATTGGGCAGACTAGATGGGCCGAATGGTTCTTATCTGCCGTCACATTCTATGTTTCTATGTCTTAAAGGAACACTATAGTCACCTAAATGACTTTAGCTAAATAAAGCAGTTTTAGTGTATAGATCATTCCCCTGCAATTTCACTGCTCAATTCACTGTAATTTAGGAGTTAAATCACTTTGTTTCTGTTTAGGCAGCCCTAGCCACACCTCCCCTGGCTATGATTGGCAGAGCCTGCATGAAAAAAACACTGGTTTCACTTTCAAACAGATGTAATTTACCTTAAATAATTGTATCTCACCTAGTGCACAATAGGTATGTTAGTCATCATAGACACCCAACTCACACCTTATGGGGTAAGCATAATCTCGTAGAGCGACAGTCACACGACTCACACTCATACAAATATAAAAATGTGCAGACCCTCTCAATGCCACTTTGTACATGTACATGTATGTTTAGCCCTGGACTGCTGTTGTGGCACCATGGGCTCGTTTGTTAACCTGCGCACTGCAAAAATAAAGAATATAAAAAAAAATATATATATATATATATATATATATATATATATATATATATATATATATATATAATTGTATCTCAATCTCTAAATTGAACTTGAATCACATACAGGAGGCTCTTGCAGGGTCTAGCAAGCTATTAACATAGCAGGGGATAAGAAGAAAATCTTAATTAAACAGAACTTGCAATAAAGAAAGCCTAAATAGGGCTCTCTTTACAGGAAGTGTTTATGGAAGGCTGTGCAAGTCACATGCAGGGAGGTGTGACTAGGGTTCATAAACAAAGGGATTTAACTCCTAAATGGCAGAGGATTGAGCGGTGAGGCTGCAGGGGCATGTTCTATACACCAAAACTGTATCATTAAGCTAAAGTTGTTCAGGTGACTAGTGTCCCTTTAAACAAATGGCATGTCTTTACAAGGTAGTTTGACCAAGCAAAATTCTCCAAAAACAGGATTCCATCAAAATTCACACTTAACCCGTGATGCAATTAATCTTTCAATATAAATATGTCAACTTCTGAAGTGGTTTTACATTGAAATGTATTCCTTGTATTTGGTGGCTTTAGACTGGTAATAAACTGAAACCATAGACATTAAGTACCCTAAAGCAAGACAGATTTATTTTGTCTTTTCCCCTAAACTAAAATTATGCACACTTTTTCCAGTTTTGGCAATATAAAAGTTTGGCTTTTTTATATTAAATTAGAATTTATAAATGTATGGCACATCAAGTTAAGCAGCAATTTCAGCCAAACCTGAGAAGATGCGACATCAGCTAAGACCCCGGTTTAGGCGTTGTTTGCTTTAGATTGAAGTACATTTTGAATGCCAAACTGTTACAAAATTGTTAATCCAGAGAGAGTTTACAAACATGGATTCCTGATACTGCAGTACCTGTTTAAATTCCCAGCCCTCCTTAGCTCACTCTGAAAGGTGATTTTAGTCACTTTGATCCCATGCCAGTCTCACATAAGATAGTGTTGACTACATGGCGGAGATAATCAGGTTTGATCTCAGCCAGTACAATGCTTTCCTGTAACAAGTCAGGAGGTTATTGCACAGCAAGACTCTAAGCCTGGGCCATCTATTTGCATACATAGCAAGTGCTGTTGTAGATGAAGTTCTCAGGGCTCCTGCTGCCGTGTCCAATTCCCCCCGAAGGCATCGCTTCATAGACGTGAATTGAAGCATCTCTGAGGAACATTCAGTGCCTCCTGCAGAGTGTGGAAACACTGAACATCAGTACTGCACATTGTGCAGAACTGACACAGGAAGCTCCTCTAGTAACCATCTGAGGGAGTGCCACTAGAGGCATTTCTAGATAAGAACATTACCTTTTCCCTGAAATGGCAGGGTTTACATTGAAAAGCCTCCATGGACAATAGGTTGACACCAAAACAACTGCATTAAACTGTAGTGTCCCTTTAATATCATTATGAAAAGGGTCTATAAGAAAAAAGCCGTTACAGACAGACATAGTTCTCTATAGTGGTAGATGCTCCCTAGTAATGCTCAGTATATACAGCCCTACAAAATGAGCTTCAAAACCCACAATACACAGGGATCACTTACCTGGTGTATCCATTATCACAGAGAGATCAGAAAACAAGCTCCAAATCTGTAGACTCCCAGCACAAATCCTTCTTGCTCTCTCTTGGGGTAGCTAGCGTGTGTAAATCAGGAAAGGTCTCCAGATAGCTCTGTATAAGGTCAATACCATCAGTGATTAGCTTTATAGTCAGGACCCCTCCCTAAGCACAGCTGTACCTGGTTTAATAAACAGGAATGAAATGGACTCTCACTGGGTTATTCACTAAACTCTAATCTGAAAGGAAAAACAGACAAAAATAGCCAAATAGTGACTATGGGGATGTATAACACTTCTGACATTCACTTTCAGCAAATTTGTGTGAATGTTCCATTTTATTATGTATAAGATTTTTAATACATTGGGGATATATTTTCCATCCTTTGTTGTAGTGTGCCAAAATGTGTTTTTGACACTTTTTATTCCTCTTTAAAATTTTTGCTATGATTCTGTGTCCACAGGGCTCCATTTTACCAGTCTGCATCCTCCTAAAAATACAAGCACATTTTCAATAGGGTATATCTAGTAATTTCTTAATTTTTTTTAAAGGAACACTCCAAGATTAAAAATCACTATATAATAGATGTTCGCCAAAGAAAACATGCATGAATTTTTGCTGAATATTTTCACTGGTGGTATAACTAAAACAAGCTTGGACAATCTGCAGATCTTCTAATTTACTAAAGTGGGAATTAGAGAAATTGAAACCAATGGTGGAACTGACGTAGAGAACGCCTGGTGCAAAAATGTCTTGTCCCCAATCGCAAGGGTGTCCAAAAGGTAGATCCCCATCTATTGTACAATTATGTATTATTATATATAATAAATGGAACATTTGCACCAACGAGAATTGTTATACATAACCCCCATAGTCACAATGTGGCCATTTTTGACTCTGTATTGCTTTTCAGATTTAATCTGCAAATATTTGGTGCTTAGTGAATAACCTTGTGAGAATGCACTTTATTCCTGCTCATTAAACCAGGTACACCTGTGCTTAGGGAGGGGTCCTGACTATAAAGCTAATCACTGATGGTATTGACATTATACAGAGATATCTGGAGACCTTTCCTGATCAATACGACAGAGAACAAGAAGGATTTGTGCTAGGAGTCTAGAGTTTTGAAACTTATTTTCTGATCTCTGTGTGATAATGGATACACCAGGTAAGTGATCCCTGTGTATTGTGGTGTTTGAAGCTCCCTTTGTAGGGCTGTATATAATGAGCATTACTAGGGAGTGTCTCACATTAAAGTGAGTTACTTCTGAAACGTTTTTGTGGCTTCTCAGACACTTAATAATGATATTAAAGGAACACTGCAGTTAACAATCACTACAGATGAATGTAGTTGTTTTGGTGTCCATCTATTGGATAATGGATACACCAGGTAAGTGATCTCTCGTAACTGCGTCTAAGATGCTTCTCCCTATAGCTTACACCCCAACTGTTACTGTCTCCTAGGAGCTTCATATTGTTGCTGTGTCTGAATGTAACTACAATAAACCTGTTTGGAATCAGTTGAGGTAAAACCTATTGCTAAACCCCTTAGTGTCAACTGTTTTTACAAGGGAACCTAAAACTTCACGGAACAGCCCTGCCTTTTCCTGCTGTGTTGGGTTATTTTATTTTTACTTGGTGAGAGCTACCCAATGGAGGGCTGTGTGATGTGTATACAACCTGTTGTCTGGTTGTACTTGGCACCATTGTGAAACCTGGATATTCTGATGGTTGTCTCCTGTAACTGTTAATTATTTCTATAATAATCTCTCCTCCCTGAGATCTCGTTGCTGGTTTGAGGAGGGAACTAACTGGATATCCACTATAATCTACATTACAAAGCTGGTATGTTCCTTCTGAATGTCTAGTTCTTGGTTGACCAGGGTTCAATCTGCCTGGCAAAACCAAGACTGAACTAGCGGAGTTAGAGAATTAAATTAAATCTGCTATCTATTGTGCCTGTTATGCCATCTGGATTTAATTCCATGAGATATCTATAGTGAAGGTTTATTTCCCAGCTAGAGTTGCTGTTCCCAGGACACCAAGTTTAATGTTGCTCTCATGTGGGCTTAGAAACTCAGGATGGGGTGTGCCTGTGATTTTTATGCAGAGGATGGTTAAAATGCTCAGCTCGTGATCAGAATGCCCTAAATGTTAATACTATGGCCAGGTCACTACACTGGCTGTATATACACTGATGCCAGCTGTCCCAATCTGTCCTAACTTCTGGGGTGTTGTCTTACTTTAGTTCCTTGATGTCTCATAGTTGTGGATACCAGGAAATGGTCCCCAGGCAGCACATCCTTTTTTTTTTACAACGGGCACTTGGCCCATGCAAGGAGCGCTTCTTACATGGTCCTTATAGTAAGGGGGCTGCCTCTTCTTTTGTAACTTACTTACTTTCTGGGCATTGCTTGTGATGCAATATCTCTCAAGACTCCACCCACCCATTCTCTATTTTCGTACTTGACTGTTGGGATGTATGAGCAAGTCTACTGGCTCACTTAGTATTTCCCCTTGCTTGTGATAAATTAAACTGCAGCTGAAGCACAATATCCATAAATCTCACAGCTCAAATTATTTGTCTGGATCTTGTAAGCAAAAACCAGACCTCAATGAGGCTGATTGCTATAACAGCAAGAGGCTCCATCAATCACAGGATCAATGCAGCAATTATTGGTATTATTTCTAAAGGTAACTTTCTGTCAGGGTTTCTTTGCTGTTTTAAACAGCAACCCTTTCTGTTTCAGTGATTGAGTTTCAGCTGCAATCACTATGAGCTCCTTCTGCTTGTTGCCACGGTTACTCACCTGTGAGTAGTAATCAACCCTGCTGCTAATCAGTTCTGCCTATTTAAAGCGGCACTGTCATGCTGAACTTACCTTTCCTCAATCTCTTCCTCTCCTCCCCCTCTCTCGGGATCTGTTATTCTTTTCTTCCTGTCTTCTTTAGTTTTCTTTAAAATCATAAGACAAAGTAGGGACTCTTTGTCTTATGGAGGATTCCTCCGCTTGACCAGCTCTGACCAGCGGAGGAGCAAAGTGTGCTTCATTTCCGCTGGTCAGAGCAATTTTCCCATGATCCCTAGCTTTCCTCCCAGTTCCCACAATGCTTCCTGTCAGTATTGCCGAAAGTCCTGTCACTTAGACAGAAAGCCGGCAAAACTGCCGAATTGCATCCTAACAGAATGAGAAGAGTTTCTCCATTGGTGTTAGGATGCAATTCGGTACTTTGTTCGTATCGGAATTTCATTCTAATGAATGAAACTCCGATCCTATTCATTGCTGTGGCTGCATCTTGCAGCCGCTTAGTAGATAGCTCCCTGATACCGTGGGAATTAGGGAGTTATCTACTAAAAGGCTGAAAGACCTAAACTGGTCTTTCAGCCAAATTTACTAACACCAAGTAAAAATGACTTGGTATTAGTAAATAATATGCCCCTACTCGCTATACCGCGAGTAGGGGCATGTCTAGTAAGCAGTGAGCAGCCTGTGGCTGCTCACTGTAAAAAAACAAACAAAAAAAACACCTAATAACCCCCCCCCCCCCCCCCCTGCGCGGGGGTTAAAGATGGGGGGGGACCTACTGTCCTCCCCCCTGGCCCCCACCCCTGCGCTGTGGGTGGGGGCCCTAATAAAACAATAAGGGGGGACGGGACCTACTGTCCTCCCCCCCTGGCCCCCACCCCTGCGCTGTGGGTGGGGGCCCTAATAAAATAATAAGGGGGGGGGACCTACTGTCCTCTCCCCCTGGCCCCCACCCCTGCGCTGTGGGTGGGGGCCCTAGTAAAATAATAAGGGGGGGGACCTACTGTCCTCCCCCCCCTGGCCCCCACCCCTGCGCGGTGGGTGGGGGCCCTAGTAAAATAATAAGGGGGTGGACCTACTGTCCTCCCCCCCCCTGGCCCCCACCCCTGCGCGGTGGGTGGGGGCCCTAGTAAAATAATAGGGGGGGGGGACCTACTGTCCTCCCCCCCTGGCCCCCACCCCTGCGCTGTGGGTGGGGGCCCTAGTAAAATAATAGGGGGGGGGGGACCTACTGTCCTCTCCCCCTGGCCCCCACCCCTGCGCTGTGGGTGGGGGCCCTAGTAAAATAATAAGGGGGGGACCTACTGTCCTCCCCCCCCCCTGGCCCCCACCCCTGAGCGGTGGGTGGGGGCCCTAAATTAACCCCCCCATCAAGGTGACTAGGGGTCCCAAGCCCCTAGTCACCCCCCCCACCCAAAACATTCTATCCCCTACCTACCCCCCTCACCGTAAAAATAGTGAGGGGGGAATAAAATAACTAACCTGTAAAAAAAAAAATTAAACTTACCATTTGACGTCTTCTTTTTTCTAAATTCTTCTTTCTTCAGCCCCCCAAAAAGCCAAATAAAAATCCATCATACCCGTCGCACTTTAAAAAAAACAAAAAAAAAAAAACCGAGCGCAAAAAAAAATTAATCCATGTTCACCCATGGAGGGCACGCCGCGTACTGAGCTCCGCAGGGCGGATCAAGGCTTATATAGCCTTGCCCCGCCCTGCAATTAGGCTTAGAACACACTGATTGGTTGGTTTAAGCCAATCAGAGTGCTCTGTGTCATTTTACACAGCGTGGGAAAATTCAAAAGAACTTTCCCACGCTTGTAAAATGACAGATCACTGTGATTGGATGGTTTTCAAGCCATCCAATCACAGTGCTCTGTGTAATTTTACAAGCGTGGGAAAATTCCAAAGAACTTTCCCAAGCTTGTAAAATTACACAGAGCACTGTGATTGGATGGCTTGAAAACCATCCTATCACAGTGCTCTGTGTCATTTTACAAGCGTGGGAAAGTTCTTTGGAATTTTCCCACGCTTGTAAAATGACACAGAGCACTCTGATTGGCTTAAACCAACCAATCAGTGTGTTCTAAGCCTAATTGCAGGGCGGGGCAAGGCTATATAAGCCTTGACCCGCCCTGCGGAGCTCAGTACGCGGCGTGCCCTCCATGGGTGAACATGGATTAATTTTTTTTTTGCGCTCGTGTTTTTTTTTTTTTTTTTTTTTTTTTTAAAGTGCGACGGGTATGATGGATTTTTATTTGGCCTTTTTGGGGGCTGAAGAGAGAAGAATTTAGAAAAAAGAATACGTCAAATGGTAAGTTTAATTATTTTTTTTACAGGTTAGTTATTTTATTCCCCCCTCACTATTTTTAGGGTGAGGGGGGTAGGTAGGGGTTAGAATGTTTTGGGGTGGGGGGGGGGGGTGACTAGGGGCTTGGGACCCCTAGTCACCTTGATGGGGGGGTTCATTTAGGGCCCCCACCCACCGCTCAGGGGTGGGGGCCAGGGGGGAGGACAGCAGGTCCCCCCCCTATCTTTATTTAGGGCCCCCACCCACCGCGCAGGGGTGGGGGCCAGGGGGGAGGACAGTAGGTCCCCCCCCTATCTTTATTTAGGGCCCCCACCCACCGCGCAGGGGTGGGGGCCAGGGGGGAGGACAGTAGGTCCCCCCCCCTATCTTTATTTAGGGCCCCCACCCAGCGCTCAGGGGTGGGGGCCAGGGGGGAGGACAGTAGTTCCCCCCCCCCCCTTATTATTTTATTAGGGCCCCCACCCACCGCGCAGGGGTGGGGGCCAGGGGGGGGAGGACAGTAGGTCCCCCCCCTTATTGTTTTATTAGGGTCCCCACCCACCGCGCAGGGGTGGGGGCCGGGGGGAGGACAGTAGGTCCCCCCCCTTATTGTTTTATTAGGGCCCCCACCCACCGCGCAGGGGTGGGGGCCGGGGGGGAGGACAGTAGGTCCCCCCCTTATTGTTTTATTAGGGCCCCCACCCACCACGCAGGAGTGGGGGCCGGGGGGGGAGGACAGTAGGTCCCGTCCCCCCTTATTGTTTTATTAGGGCCCCCACCCACCGCGCAGGGGTGGGGGCCGGGGGCAGGACAGTAGGTCCCCCCCCCTTATTATTTTATTAGTGCCCCCACCCACCACGCAGGGGTGGGGGCCAGGACAGTAGGTCCCCCCCCCCCTTATTACCATTTATGTTTTTACAGTGAGCAGCCACAGGCTGCTCACTGTTTAGTGGACATGCCCCTACTCGCGGTATAGCGAGTAGGGGCATTGGGGAGATTTTAATCTCCCTTGTGCTATTATGGGGGTCATATTGACCCCCATAGAGTGAGGGGGGGACCTGGGGGGCTTATGAAGTGGTGGGGAGCACAGCTCCCCACCGCTTCTGTCTTTACATATTACAAGGAGGGAGCTGCACGTCGGTAGCTCCCTCCTTGTAATAAACTGATCGAACAAACGAACACTGATACTCAGTGTTAGTTTGTTCGTCTGATTTTTTTCTATTCATTCATTCGTCTGTCTGATGAATGAATGAATAGATGAAATTCCCGTTCGCATGTCCAGGTGTTTCACTGGGCATGTGCGGGAATCTCAGTCTGTCTAGTGTGGGTAGATGACGTGTCCCACAGGGACTTCACCTACCCACACAAAGATGGCGGCGCCCTGAATAAAGATCGGGGCAGAAGATACAGATTTAAAAATAGGTAATCTGGGGGGCTTAGGGGCATTGGGGGTGACTAGGGGGTCAATTGGATGTAGTGGAGGCGGGAGGGGGGTTAAAAAAAAAACGGGATTCGGCATGACAGTGCCGCTTTAAGCAGCTAAGCCCAGAACCTCCTTGCCCTTGCGTGGTTTCCTGTTCCCCAGAAGTCTCCTTGTTCCTGTGTTTCCTGTTTGCTCCTGGTTCCTGACTCCGGCCTTGTTCCTGACTCCGCTGCTCTCCGTGCTCCTGATCCTGGCTTGTCTGACTACCCGCTCTGGTGACTGACCCCTGCTTGATTCCTGGACTTTGCTTTTGTTATTTGTTATTTATTATTAAAGGTGTGTTTGCATCTACTTCTGTCTCTGTCTGGTTCCTGGTCCCTGACACTTTCCTTTCCATCTAATTCCAGTGTGTGGGGTTGTTATGCATATTACCTTGTATATGTTGTGTAACTTTCTTCTAAAGGATGTTATGGCGCTAGACATGGCAGAGGCAGACTATAACATTGATAAAAGGAATGGAGCATCTTGGTTATGAAGAAAGGTTAAAGGGACACTACAATGATAGGAATATACATCTGTATTCCTGCGCTATACTTTACTTACACTGTAAGGGTTAATAAAGCCTTGCGTTGGACTGGAATTGACCACAGGGTCTGGAAACACTTGTGCACCAGCAAAGTTTCTGCTTGCCTCTCTGTAATCAGCTGTTGGGAATACGCAATGACATCACTACTCAGATGTAGGATCAATAAGTATTCAATGGTTTTTAATGCATAGTACATAATTGTGGCAGAAATGCCTCCTCCACATGTCCCTGGAGGGGCCTGCTGGCTAGCCTCCTGCCCAAAAACTATGGGCCTTGCAAAAACCTTGTTAAAGAACTCTGACATTTCAATTTTCCTATGCTGTTTGGGAACTGAACAGATGCATGAACTATGGAGTTGTTAAGTTCTATATCACCTCTTAACAATTCTAACCGTGGCGTTCTAATTGTTCGTCTGGGTGGCCGCAGTTCGTGTGAACAACCCCACTGAAACTCCCGAACACTGCTGGACTTGCATAATCACCTGCATGTGTTTTTACACCACCAGGAAGGGCTTTTTCAGTGGAATCATTTGTCTGGATGAGAACAAGCTCCATGGTATGACTATTGACTACGTTCGGTAGTTTGTTAGTTTTTCAAACTACAGAACTTGACTGACTGCTACCACTTTATTCCCTGCAAGTGCTGTGCGCATTCAAACCGTTCATAGGAAAGCCTTTCTCAAAGCTTTCCTATGGACGTTCTGCATGCTGGATGTGAATTTCACATCCAGCGTCGCAGATGCGTCTGTCAGGAAGACAGCCACTAGAGGTTGGATTAACAGATGATTAACAGACACTACATCACTTGCTCTTTTACTGTTGATACTCTTGGAGATGTCTTCCCACTGGGAGCTGGATCCAGGTGTTTGGCCCGGGGTGGCAAGGGATGGTGAAAACAAGCTGTGGTGGCTAAGGGGGCTACAGTGGCTGTGGTGCCCTGATGCAAGAGACCATCTTAGATTTAGGAACCCAATTAAGAATTGCAGGTGTTAGTGCTATTTTTCCAAGTGCAGGATGTTTATAGTCAGTGGTGTACACATGACCTATGGGGCCCCGGTGCGAAATTGATCCGTGGGCCCCCCTTGCACGCTTACTCTGCGCAGGCCGGGCCCGCAACACATGGCGGCGGGCACCTGGTTGCAGGGCTGCGACCACGGTATATACACCAGTGCATGCAGATGCGCACACACACTTAAAGGACCACTACAGACACCCAGATCACATCAGCTCAATGAAGTGGTCTGGGTGTCAGGTCCCTCTAGTTTTAACCCTGCAGCTGAAAGCATAGCAGTTTCAGAGAAACTGCTATGTTTCACTGAGGGTTAATCCAGCTTCTAGTGGCTGTCTCACTGACAGCCGCTAGAGGAGCTTCCGCGATTCTAAGACACTGAACGTCCATAGGAAAGCATTGAGTAATGCTTTCCTATGGGCAGTTTGAATGCGTGCGCGGCTCTTGCCGTGCATGCGCATTCGGAGCTGAGCGGCGGAGGGATCCCCAGCACCAAGGGAGTCTGGCGCTGGAGAAAGGCAAGTGCTGAAGACACACTCTCACGAACAGATGCATACACACACACATTTACTGACAGATACACTCACTAACAGACATCAAACAGACTCACTAACACAAACACACTCAGTAACAGACTGTTTAGAAAAAGGCGTTTAACCCTTTCAAAGTCTGAGTATTTTTATTTTTTATTTTTTTATAATCCGGCCTACTGACCATTTGGTCTTTCAAGTTATGTATAAAGTAATAATACACTAGTAGAAAGCAGGACATGAGTCTGACACCCTGTATGTCTAGGGGAATATTCACTAAGCATTGCATAAGTAAATCAATGTTTTCCAACAGCTGTAATTGCCAATATGCAGCACCCCTTTCCCTTTGTTCTGGGTCGGGGCTCTGCTTCCTCCGCCACTTGACAGCAAATGCACTGCGTCAATGCTTTCCTACAAGGAATTCACTGATCCTGGATTTCCTCATGCAGATTTTCAAAATATTCTAAGAAAATAAATTGCAAGGGGGTGCAAATTTGAAGATGACACACTTTTATAGCCCTCATTTCTAACAAATAACTTGCACCCTAGTCTGCTTCACTGGTATGAATATAATTCCTAATGTGACCATTCTCTCCATATAAAGAGGTACTCTTGTACAATCGGCAGAGCTAAAGATTTCAACTCTAAATACAATCTGTGCTTGTGAACAAAACCCAATGTTGTATTCTTATACTGTTGTGAATTGCATCTGATGGTGGCTATAACCTCTTCCTATTGACTTCCAGATACCCTCCTGTTTGCTGTGAAGGATTATGTTGCCAGAGCTGGATTACCACCCAAGAATCTTCTGGATAACTTTGATGCCAGATCTAGCATTGTAGGGAAGCTGAATAATGTCAGTAAGATTGCCTTTAACCCAGAAGGGGTGCTGTTTGCTGTGCGTGGTACAGAGCTCTTCATGGGAGCTATGCCTTCAGATCCAAACCTGGACTTTTTCTCTACTGCTAAGAGAGTGGGCAAAACCGACTGGAATGGGTTTAAATTCTTCTTCTTTGATCCAAATGGCCTTCTGTATGCAGCTACCAAGAAAGGGGAGTTCTACAAGGGTCCAGCACCAAGCAATGAAAACGTGTCCTGGCTTTATGGCCAAGCCACCAAAATTGGAACCAGTGGCTGGAATGAATTTGATGCCCTCTTCTTTGACCCTAAAGGCATCCTGTATGCAGTGACAAGTGACGACAAGCTTGTGATGAGAAGCCCTCCAACCAAACCAGACGATAACTGGCTTGGCTCCAGCACAACAATTGGAAAAGGAGGCTGGCGCATCCTGCCCCATTTCATGGCTTTCACCCTAGAGTGTGGTGTGTGGATTCAAAGAATGGCAACATCTGTAAAGGACCAGCCCTGACCAATGCTGATATCAACTACGTTGAAAAGGCAGAGAAACTGGGCTGGGGTTACAATGTCTACCCCCTCCTTTCCTTCACCATTGATAAACCCATTCAGAGTATTGTGAGCTTTGAATTCCTGCCAGATTCAGGGAAAATTCTATCCCAAGGCACAGAGGTGGTGCAGACCCAGATCTATAACAACAAGAGCAGCACTCCATTAAAGCACACCTTCTCGTAAGTAATGGAAACCTTATTGTGCTGCCTCTTTTAATACTTCTGCTTGTTGGCAATGTTCTGTGGTGTCAGGGAGGTAAATGCCTGCCATATATAGAGTACTTGGATTGCACAGGTGGTGGATAGGAAGTATCTGTAGCCCAAGCCCATGGTAAAAATGCCCGTATAGAGAACGGGGACTATTCCAAGGCCATCTATGAATACAAGGAGTCGATAACCTGTCCTATGGAGACTGGTTGCCCTTCTCCTTCATTGGTGAGCATGAAATGAGGCTCTGGTGTAGCTGGATCTCTACACAGGATGCTCTCCTTTTAATTTCATATCTGAATGGAAAGCAAGTTTTAGTAAGGTTTTCCTTCTGATACAATAAGGCAAATTGTTTAGGGGCTTGTTCTCGGGAGTAACTTGTATCCTTGCCATATACCTGACTAGCCTTAGTGTTTGTGGCTGTGTTTTTTTTATTTTTTTATTTTTTTAATGAAAATTGGTCCTCAGAATAGTTGCCATCCCTATAGCATACCCAACATTCCATAAATTTAGGAATATCCCACAAGTGGGCAATATTGAATCTTGACAAAACAAAGTAGCTGGAGAACTGGGTCAATAGACCTGTGCAATTCATTTAATTGCATCTTGTAAGAGTCCAAATGTACAAAACTGTCAGACCCATTCCTTTTTTTTTAATCTGGACTTTCTTGACTTTCTTTTCAGCATTTTAATGGATTGCTCATTAACTTGGTACTTATGTTGCACTCCCCTTATTACGCCATCTGATCAACTAGGATTAATGGGCACATGAATTCCAGAAGCCAATGGAACATATAATTTTCTTTCTGAATGTTAAGCAACCAAATGAGATTACAGATCAAAATAGTTTAAGGGGATCTTCTTTGTAATTATCAATGCACATCCTTGGCAAACATCTAGTTTACGAACTGCATTTGGGCGCATCTAGCCAGAGCCCTGCTCCAGGTAGTCCAGTCTCTCCCAATATATTAATGTGAAGGGTTTATCTTTCTAGCTTCTCAAAAACATAACTGAGAGCAGCACCTTCAGCCAGGAACATGGGTTCACAGCAGCAGTTGGCGCTGAGATGTCCTTTAAAGCTGGAGTCCCATTCATAGGGGAAACGGAGACCAAGATTTCCATCAATGTGAGCACAACTCATACCTGGAATTTCACCACAACAAACACCACACAGGTAAGCTGGGCTTGTATGAGGGTGAGAAGGGATTCTCTGCATTAGTCTTGGTTTGTTGCTTACAGTAAAGTCACAGCACCCACACAGCTATGAGGGTAATTCTTCAACCAGTTTCCATTTTCTGCTTGTGACTCTCCATGTATGACTTGTATCTGCTTCTAAAGAAACAATCCAACTGATTATCGATATCCTGACTTGGTAGATGTGGGGCCTGTTACTGCCACTCCAATAACAAGGCAGATGGCTATGTTATAACATATATAGCTTAATAGTTCTGGCCCAGGTCAGTGTACCCTCTTGCCCAACCTACTCTCTAAAAACACTACTTCTTTACTCTGAACTAGTTAATTTGTAGTCTGCTGCAATGTTGTTTTTTTCCTAGTTGGATATTCTAAGCATTAAAACAATGAGCTTAATGAAGCTATTTTGATGTGCAGATCATGCCCCTGCAGTTTCACTGCTTAATTCTCTGCCATTTAGGAGTTATATTCTTATTTTTTTTTTTTGCTTCGATCACCTCTGGCTGTGAAAGATACTTGCTATCTGGTCTCCTCCTGTTCTCTTAACTGATCTATATTCACATGAGGATATTAACTGAGCAGGAGATGACTTTTAGATTAAACAGACTGTGCAATAAAGGAACCTGTGATATCCAAGCTTATTTTTCAGGAAGTGTTTTGGAAGTCTGTGCTGATCACATGCAGGGAGGTGTGACAAAGGCTGCCCAAACAAGGTGATTGAACTCCTAAATGGCAGAATTGAGCAGTAAGACTGCAGGGGAATGGTCTATGCCCCAAAACTGCTTCATTAAGCTACAGTTGTGGTGTTTATAGTGTCCCTTTATTGTAGCCAGGGGCAAGAAAATTTCAATAAGAACCACACCAGAAAAACCTGTGTGCCTTTCTAATCGGTCACTTAACATTATTGTACTGGAGAGCAGTCCAGCTGAAAAGGGTAAAAATTTTCCAGTTTCCAGTTTTCCCCATTCCTTCAGCTTCTAACCTTCTGACTTCTTCTACAGGCAACCTTCTCATCCAGCTCCGATGTGGAGGTACCAGGTGGACATTCAATACGTATGGTGGCATCTGTGACCAAGGGAGAAATGGATGTACCATTCCGTGCCAAGATCCGCACCTTGTTTGGATATGAGACCACCATCCAGGGAATGTGGAAAGGGATCACTCACTATAACCTGATGGTCACCCAGGAAGACTACAAACCATGAGGTGGAGGGATCCTGTGCAATCCGCTGAGTGAAATGTGTCCTGTGGATAAATGTTGTACAGAATGCCTCTCATGGTTTAACTGGACTTGTATAAGCTACAGGCATCTCATTCTGTCTTGGTGTAAAAATAAACAATGTTGTAAAATACTTAGTTCTGCTGCATATAATTCTGTGGGTCACAGGTGCCTGTTCCTGTGGGCTTCATTATTAACTCGATGGAATTCCTGATTTCCACAAGGCACTAATGAATGCACATATCTTGTCCTCAAGAAATATGGAGGTCCAGGAGTACAGCTCACTGCACTTATACCAATTGTGCAATTAAAGCCCATTGGTTTTACTCCAGATCATGAGATTATTCTCACTGCCTTACTTCCAGTGTGTAGTCCTATAAATGATACCCAAAGGTAGAACAAATACAGTGACTTTGTCTAATTGGGTTTATTAGCAATAAATACCACGTGCCAGTACTTGGCAATAGTCTTGGTATTCATATCCTGTAACCGTAGTACAAGACCATATGAAGTCTTTAGAATATCACTCCAGTTCAATGCAACTGGAAATAAAGTCACAGTAGCATAGTATTGCAGGAATGTGGAACTGCACTCAATCCCAAATGAAATGTATCCAGGTGCATAGTATTGTGAGATTTAGAACTTGACTTTTTATGCAATCATAGTTCACCAGTTTTGGTGACTACACATTCTAATCAAACACATTCTAGATAAGTGAAGGTATCAGTTATAAAAGGGAAGGATGGAAATAAAAGTGCAACAAGGAAATTTGTCCCCCAACTGGGTATTGTAGTGGTGTAGATCATGATGTAAACTGGGTGAGCGATCCATTAAGGCAACATCATCCACTGGTTGTTGCTTAGATGGCTGACTATGGGCATTGGGAGCAAAATCAAGTTGACGCAATCTCAAGAGTAGACCTTACCACACTGAGTAGTCCTAAATATACACCTGTAATTCACCTGATCGTCAAAGCAGGTCTTTGTGATTGGTCGGCAGAAGGTATAAGGGGCCCAGGCGCTCTATATGAGCAAACTTCGCTCCAGAGCTTGTGGGGAGTAAAGGGAGAGGAGGTAAACTTGGCCCATTCACCCAGGTCAAAGGGAACCCCGTTTGGTTCAAAAGCCGGGGTTGGCCAATGCCAGGTCCCTTATATTTTATTTTACACCGTCTCTCTTTCAATATAGAAGCCAGGGGTGCCATGTATCCAGATAGGCTTGTTTCTTGCAGTCTCTCTGCATCCATTGTGGTAGGGCAACATTACGTAGGAAAGTTATGAGCTGTGCGCAACTTTGTCTATTCATTGGTAGTATTGAGGGTCTTGAACAGTGGGGATTTGAGTGATCAATCAGTATTGAGAAGTCAAAGGTATGGATTTTTTTTTAGTGTTTTGGATCCCTGTCCTGACTGTATGCTAGGGGAAATGGGCGTGACTGGTCAGACTGTCTCCACTCCCCGTAACTCCGGCTGCTGTTGGGGAGCAGGACCAGTCACCTCTACCATTCCGGTAAGGTCTATTAAATCCCCAGCCTCCATGACCCACTGCTGCAGAGTTGTACAGTTGCTTGTACTCCTTTTCCAGCCCCTACTCAAGGAGGGCTAGGAAGAACAGATCGGCTTGTCGCTGAGCAAGATCCAGGATGTCTCACCTAAGTGCCTGGATGTCCCAGTATCGGAGCAAGGCAGTACTTCCAAACTCAGTCTGCCCCTAAAAGTCTTCCCACAATAGGCCGGGGGCCATAATAGTCCTCACCCGATGGTGGGTCATCGGCTAGCCGTAGGTACTGCTGGACCCCATACCACTGTAAAGCCCGGTAGCCATCATCTACCTCCAATTCTCTCCAGACCAGGCTCTCTATTTGAATCACCCATTCTTCCATGGGCTGTTTTCCCAAGAACATACTCCGCAGATCCAATTGATCCCGATGTCGCTGTTCAGGGGTTGGGAGGTATTCTCTCCAGAGAACCTGCATCTTCTCCATGACCTCTCCCCAGAGTTGCTTCCGGACCGTAACATCCAGGTCAATACTTACCAAGACAGGGCTATCATACTGGACCAATGCATCCCCACAAATTACATAGCCCCTGGGGGACCAACATATCCAAATTTCACCCAGATCGGTTCAGGGGTTCTTAAAAAAACATGGAAGTCATAATTTACCAACCACACACGAGGCTCCTGCCCAAAACAGTTCCATGAATTCAGTGTGTGTGGTTGGTCAATTCACAAAAACGTAAAAAATGAATAAGTCCTGAATGGATCCCCCTGGCTCATAGGAGCAATTGCTCCCCTTGTCCGAATGAACATAACTATCGAATGGCACTCTCCTGGCTGTTCGGCAACTAAAGGAAGAAGGCTTGTGGTGGTTCGTGAGGTCGAGTGTCCGATTTAAGTTCCAGACACTCAACGACCAAGTCCCTCTGCCTCCTTTTTGGCGAGCAAGATGGCCGCCGTTTTCTGTTCCACGTGGCATAAAGCTAACGAACAGCAGCCGTACCGAATTTCGGAAGTGCCAAAGTGCTTTGGACTTCTGAAAAGTGGCAAAACGGCCAGGGGTTGGGTTAGGGTATGGTTAGGTTAGGAGTAGGGTTAGGATTAGGGTTGGGAGTAGGGTTAGGGTTAAGAGTAGGGTTAACCTTAACCATAACACTAACCCTACTCCTAAGCCTAACACAACCCTAACCGAACCCTAATCCTAACCCTACTCTTAACCCCAACCCTACTCCTAAAATCCTAACCCTACTCCTAACCCAACCCTACTCCTTACCCAACTCCAACCCTACTCCTAACCGTACACTTACCCTAAGTCCTGAAGTGCCGAATTGCAGAAGTGCCGAACCGAACCGAAGTGCTGAATTGTCGAAGTCCCGAATTTCGGAAGTGCTGACCTGAACTGACGAAGGGCCGAATTTCGGAATGCCGAACTGAACCAATTTTTTTGCCCATGCACATTCCTATTAAACAACATAAAAATAGACACTAGGAAGACTGGAGGTATTAGGGGATTTAAAAATATACTAGCGGAACATAACATTAAAACCTTCAATTAAATTATGAAGGAATTCAACATATCCCCCAAAGACACTTTTAACTATCTGCAAATTAATGGCTTTTTAGAATATCTCCTTCTAAATCAGGGGGTGAAAATTTCAATCCTCCAACATCTACTCGAATTAAAGAACTATATGATCCTGGATGGAGCTTTACAAGGCAAAAGTTTTTGGCCTTTGTTGACCAATGACACACACTTGAATGGTGTTCTTAATACATACATGAGTATTTCAGCGCATAGTGGTAGGAATTTATGCAAATTTACCTCCTCACTTATGTTGTAATTTCAAAAATGTGGGATAAACACTCTGTATTATTAAGAAAAGAATCAAAGAACATGTCCCCTATTTCTAGACATCTGAAGGCATACCATGCAGGAGATTCAAAAGGGCTATGGTTTTGTGGGCTGGAACTTGTCAAAGAAGGCCAGAGATATGGAGACTTTGGCAGATTCTTGATACAAGATACAACGGGTGTGCCTATGGATTTACATATTAAAGACTCCTTATCCAAGGGGTGTAAATGAAGGCTTTTAATTTTCCCCATTTGTTTAGCCTAGTTATAATCATAAGTACTCTGGTCTATAGATCACTAATTTGCTTTTTTGGTGTTTTGACACTATTTCACTTTAATTTCCCTTTAATACCTGGGCTCTTTAAAGGGACACTCCAGGCACCCAGACCACTTCTGCCCATTGGAGTGGTCTGGGTGCCAACTCCCACTACCCTTAACCCTGCAAGTGTAATTATTGCAGTTTTCATAAACTGCAATATTTACCTTGCAGGGTTAACTCCTCCTCTAGTGCCTGTCTAGCGTCGCTAGCGTCGCATTTTCAATGCTTTCCTATGGTGAGGGCTAATGCGCGTGCGCGGCATTGCGGCGCATGCGCATTAGGTCTCCCCCGCCGGATGATGTCGGCGGGGGAGGAGCGTGGGCGGACCCTGACCTAGCGCAGAGGGACAGCGGCGCTGGATACAGGTAAATCACTGAAGGGGTTTTAACCCCTTCAGCAACTTGGGATGGGGGGTGGGAGGGAGAGGGGACCTGCAGTGCCAGGAAAACGGTTTGTTTTCCTGGCACTGGAGAGTCCCTTTAAGATTGGACTTTAGTTTGGCCAGTGTTAAAATGCTTTAAACTTGAATACAATTGTATGTATTGGTTCCGCATGATCATATGAAACATTTCTATTCTATTTTATATATGAAGGGCTTTCTGTGCCTTTGAGAATGTTGAGCGTAATCTTCTTAGTCTGGCAATGACTGCCAGATGCCACAATGCCTATTGGACCAAGTGACGTCACATAGGGTCTCTGGTCACCGTTGATGTGTGAGTGGTGCTTGCCAAAATTACGTTGCGGCCAGAGATTGGCCAAGTTACGTCACAGAGGAGCGGATTGCTGCCTATTTAAACACGGCTGTACCAAGATGCTGGCTTAGCTCCTGACAAAGGCACAAGTGAGCACCGAAACAGTGCTTTGAGTTTCAGTTTGGCATATTTTTAATATTATAAGTTGATGTCCTTATAGGGCATAACATGTATAGTTGAGAAGGGTGGTGAGAGTTTATGCTGCATGCTGGGGACTGCGTAGAAGAAGCGAGGGAATAGCAGGCAAAATGTTGTAGATTTCTAATAAGGAGTTAAGTTTGTAGTTATTCTTTCCCTAAATCTGATATCCTGCTAATATAACCCATATTACTATCCCAGATTAGAGCTTGTCACATCTGCTTAGTGGTTGATCATTTATATCCTATAATAATACTCATTTGACCCCCGGTAGTTTGGAAAGTGAATTAATTGCTTTATGTTTGATTCTCTTATATCTTATCCAGTTCATGAAGTTTCATTCAATGCTAGATAACTTCTTTTGAAATCAAGGTCTCATAAGGCTTTATGTATGATCTTTGAATATTATGATCCAGTTTATCTTTATTGGTTACTTTCTATAGAATCTGATAACACAACCTCTTTAGGCAGAGATATCCACAGCTTTATTGTTCTAACTGTAAAGAACCCTTTCCTCTGCTGTAAGCAAAATGACTTCAAGTCTCACTGGGTGACCTGGTCTGTTGTATGTTCCTGCTATGGAATAGGTTAGAAAAAAACCTTGTTTACGTTATGGAGCGGGCTGAGAGTAACCCGGCTGTTTACCTCAGCTAATACATACCCCCAGTAACTGGATGACACACAGTCCTGGGGGTACAACAACAACTTTATTGGCCACACTTGGCTTTATATTTCCCCCCCCTGCAGGGGGTGGATTGCACACAACGACAATGTCCCCACCCAGGGGTCGCATAACGGAACCGGAACCCCAGTCCCTTTGTCCCCTGCTCCTGCCACTCAGTACCCCCTCCCATGGGCCTGTGCATGTGACAGGAACTCTAGTCCCTCCGGTGACCAGGGGTCTTCATCCCATAAGCCTCTGTACCTGGGAATCCCAGCGCGTGAAAGCTTCCTGCCTCTGACTCCCAGCCACAGAAAGCCCGCCAACGTCCCTACATGAATGCTCCCCCTGGCTGCCGCTCATCTATCAGAACGGTGGCCACCCAGGGAAGCACTCATTAATTATGTCCCTTGCAGTTTCACACTCATATTGCAAGTTGCAAACATTCTAATTGATTGGTGTGAACATTCCAAGGGGCACTGGTATGAGCTCTCCTGAAAGGGGAGAAGGTAAAACACACAGATTCACGAATACATGGGGGAAATAGAGGCAATCACATAAAGACAATTCACGGACGGGCAACGGTCCTGCCATACTGCTCCCCCTTGACCACTGACCGGCATACCCAGTCTGATCCGAACGGATCGGCCAGGGGATTACTCACGGATCACTTGTCCAAGGCTGTCTGAACAGCCTGTCGGCATTCTAGTTCTGCTTACCAGGGCTAGAATGGATAGTGGAATCATATGGTTGCAGAGCCAGGCTCCATCGTAACAGGTGGGCATTGTCCCCAGAGACCCGTTTAAGCCACACTAATGAGTTGAGATCTGTGAACAGGGTGAATTGTTGTCCATAGAGATAGAGTTGTAATTTCTTGAGGGCCCACACCACCGCCAGACACTCCTTTTCAATGGCGGCGTAGCTTATCTCCCTGGGCAACAGCTTCCTGCCGAGGTAAGCCACGGGATGTTCACCGCTATCGTCTCTGACCTGGCTCAGCACCGCTCTTAATCCAAACATGGAAGCATCTGTGTGGACAAGAAAGCGTTTCCTGGGATTAGGGGCATCAACCAAGCTGTCCCTAAGGGCTTGGAACGCCTGCTCGCACTCTGGGGTCCAGTTTACCTGCCTGGGCAGGTTCTTTTGTCAGGTTGGTTAGCCAGTGTGCTGTAGTTGGGGACAAATTTCCTATAGTAACTGGCCATCCCTAGAAAGGTCAACACCTGGGTCTTAGTGAGGGGATGGGGCCAACTAGCTGTGGCCGACCTTGGTTGGCTCAGGTTTCTGTTCCCCACACCCCAACCAGTGTCCCAGGTACTGTAGCTTCGCCATCCCTAGATGGCACTTGCTGGGTTTTAGAGTTAAGCCTGTGTCCGTAATCCTGTCCAGCACAGCTCCCATATGTCCGAGATGCTTTTCCCAAGTATCGCTGTATGTGGCAATGTCTTCCAGGTATGCACAGGCATAGTCCTGGAGGCCATCCAACAGCCGGTACACCATCCTTTCCAAGGTGGCCGGGGCATTCTTCATCTCAAATGGCATTACCTTAAAGTGGTACAGGCCAAAGAGGGTGACAAAGGCTGACTTGGGGACAGCATCTGCTGCCAGGGGTATCTGCCAGTACCCCTTTCACAGGTCAATGGTGGCGAGGTAACTGCCCCGCGCCATCCTATCCAGAAGCTCAACTATATGGGGCATGCATCGGTGAAAGTCTTGTTGTTGAGCCTCCAGTAGTCAATGCAGAAATGGGTAGTGCCATCTCTCTTTGGGACCATGATGAGGTCCAAGGACGTGGACGGTTCGATGACCCTTAACCGGAGGATCTCTTGCTGCGTACAGCCTCTGGTACCAGATATGGGGCTTGCCGCAGAGGTTGAGCCTGCAAAAACACAGCTACTGTATTACACAGTCCTGGAATGCCAGTTGGTTAGTCATTTGGCTGATCTCTAGGCTACTAGCCAGTATTGTTAGTGTGGAGCTACACATACCACTAATGGATTTAGGGATGTTACAGTATGGATAAGGAAAGATACCAAGAATTGAGAATACTACCTGTGATAACAAACATTGGAACAAGTTATAGTAAGACATGCAAGAGTTTAGTTTGTTTTTATTTTAAACCAAGACAGAACATTGAATTCCTGTAGTTTATACAACTCTCATTACATAATGAGAGGCATCTTGCAGAGTTTGATTTGTCTGTGCAACATGTAGCCATGGGACAGATCATATTTCATACAGAGGATCAGTCCATCTCATGGTTTGTAGTCTTCCTGGGTGACCACCAAGTTGTAGTGAGTGACCCCTTTCCACATTCCCTGGATGGTGGTTGTAGCGGATTGTGTTGGGCTGTCTTTAAATATTCGTGTTATAAGGTCATTTTAGTTTCATGTGTTTCCTATATACCTGTATTGTATGAAGCATTTGTCTGATTGTTCGGTAAAACCACCCCGTTCGTCATACGAACAACTTACCGAACAATCAGACCACTCCAGAGAGAAGTGTGCCCCTAGTTTACCTCTCTGATAGGTGTTAACCGCAGTCTAATTAGCTATTAGACAAATGCTCTGTGTTTGTTCCCTGGATGGCCGCTGTTCGGCATTCGAACACGTGGCAGCGGCCATCTTGCCATACGAATGCCCAGCAGTGTTTGGCCGTCGAGTGTCTGGAACCCAAATCGGACACTTGACTATGCGAACACCGCTAAGACCTCCAGAGTTCCATAATAGCCGAACCAAACATACGAACAGCCTGCCATTCGGTTAAATGAATCCCACAATCAAGGGGATTCATACGAACATCAATACAGCCATGGATGTCAAGGATTTTCGTATATTTTACTCCACAAGCAAAGACGAACCGCAAGGCCAAAATGTATGGAACTGATTTCGGCTACTGCCTCGTGTGCGGTCGGTCAAAAAAACACTCATGGGCGTCCGCAGGAATTTTTCCAGGGGAGGGGGGGGGCATAATTGTAATGACATCCATACTTGGTCCCTTTTTGACAGTGTCATGAAGGGGAGGAGCATAGTCATTATCACATAAAGCCAGGGTGAATAGCGTTTTCACATCTATGGTGTCAGGAATACATGTTTGTAAGGAACATTCTGGTCACCATAAAAACTTCATCTAAATGAAAATGCTATAATGCCAGGAAGCCCCTGGGTGCTCTCTTTCCTTTAAGGGGTTAAACTGCTCTCAAATGGTTTAACCCCAAAGGCTTCCTCCAGCTCCAGATTTCCAGGTCGCTCAGTGGTATTCGACTGACCGAGTGTCAGGAAGTGCAGATTGACGTCAGGCATGGGTGCTACGCTCTAAGCCAATCGCTAATTCCCAGTTCATAAAAATGTTTAACTTTTTTATGAATGGGGAGCTACTGATTGGCTTAGAGTGACAGCTGTCTGCTCTAGCCAATCAGCGACACCCCTCCGGCCCTCTGTGCTTCCTGACACTCAGTAAATAAAAGTGAACACATTAACACATTATTTTTTTTTACCTGGGGAGATGAGAAGGTCCAAAGTTTCCCTGCCAGGCCCAGGTACCAAAACCCTATGATGTGGTGTCCCGAATAAAGTGGAGGGTTCACTTCACTTGTTCTTCCTGCTCCAATCTCCTTTTCTTCTCCTTCATTTGACACAGTCTTCTTTTTCTTCGGATGCTGTCTTCTCTCCTCCTTGGCTCCTTCTGCTCGTTTACCTTTCTGCTAATTTCTGCTTATTGTGCTCCCCCTTCTGCTCCTTTCTCTTTCTGATCCCTTTCTGTTCCTTGCAAACCCTTTCTGCTCCTTCTCCTACTTTACCTTTGTGCTCCTTGCTGTCCCTTTCTGCTCCTTGCTACCATTTTCTGCTCCTTCTCCTACTTTACCTTTGTGCTCCTTCTGATTCTTTCTGCTCCTTTACCTTTGTGCTCCTTCTGTCCCTTTCTGCTCTTCGCAGACCCTTCCTGCTCCTTGCAGACCCTTCCTGCTCATTTCTGTTCCTTCTCCTACTTCACCTTTGTGCTCCTTCTGTCCCTTCCTGCTCCTTGCTGCCATTTTCAGCTCCTTGCTGACCCTTTCTGCTCCTTCTACTTTACCTTTTGTGCTGTTTTACCTTCCAGCTCCTTGCTGACCCTTCCAGCTCCTTGCTGACCCTTCCTGCTCCTTGCTGGCCTTTCCTGCTCCTTGATGACCCTTCCTGCTCCTTGCAGATCCTTCCTACTCCTTGTTGACCTTTTGTGCTCCTTGCAGACCCTTCCTGCTCCTTGCTGCCCCTTCCTGCTCATTTGTGTTCCTTCTCCTACTTTACCTGTTGTGCTCCTTGCTGTCAATTCCAGCTCCTTGCTGCCCCTTTCTGCTTATTTCTATTCATTCTCCTTTCTGCTCTTTCCTTCTCCTTTCTGCTCCTAAAATTAACGATCAGGGTGGTGCAGTAGACATTGCTTACCTAGATTTCAGTAAGGCTTTTGACAGTGTTGCACATAGAAGGCTTATCAATAAACTACAATCTTTGAGTTTGGATTCCAATATTGTTGAATGGGTAAGGCAGTGGCTGAGTGACAGGCAACAGAGGGTTGTAGTCAATGGAGTATATTCGAAGCTTGGGCTTGTCACCAGTGGGGTACCTCAGGGATCTGTACTTGGACCCATTCTCTTTAATATTTTTATTAGTGATATTGCAGAAGGTCTTGATGGTAAGGTGTGTCTTTTTGCGGATGATACTAAGATATGTAACAGGGTTGATGTTCCAGGAGGGATAAGCCAAATGGAAAATGATTTAGGTAAACTAGAAAAATGGTCAGAGTTGTGGCAACTGACATTTAATGTGGATAAGTGCAAGATAATGCATCTTGGACGTAAAAACCCAAGGGTAGAGTACAAAATATTTGATAGAGTCCTAACCTCAACATCTGAGGAAAGGGATTTAGGGGTGATTATTTCTGATGACTTAAAGGTAGGCAGACAATGTAATAGAGCAGCAGGAAATGCTAGCAGAATGCTTGGTTGTATAGGGAGAGGTATTAGCAGTAGAAAGAGGGAAGTGCTCATGCCATTGTACAGAACACTGGTGAGACCTCACTTGGAGTACTGTACACAGTACTGGAGACCCTATCTTCAGAAGGATATTGATACCTTAGAGAGAGTTCAAAGAAGGGCTACTAAACTGGTTCATGGATTGCAGGATAAAACTTACCAGGAAAGGTTAAAGGATCTTAACATGTATAGCTTGGAGGAAAGACGAGACAGGGGGGATATGATAGAAACATTTAAATACATAAAGGGAATCAACACAGTAAAGGAGGAGACTATATTTAAAAGATGAAAAACTACCACAACAAGAGGACATAGTCTTAAATTAGAGGGACAAAGGTTTAAATATAATATCAGGAAGTATTACTTTACTGAGAGGGTAGTGGATGCATGGAATAGCCTTCCAGCTGAAGTGGTAGAGGTTAACACAGTAAAGGAGTTTAAGCATGCGTGGGATAGGCATAAGGCTATCCTAACTATAAGATAAGGCCAGGGACTAATGAAAGTATTTAGAAAACTGGGCAGACTAGATGGGCCGAATGGTTCTTATCTGCCGTCACATTCTATGTTTCTATGTTTCTATGTTTCCTTCTCTTACTTTACCTTCCTGGTCCTTGCTGACCCTTCCTGTACGCTGTCTCCTCATCCCTCACTTCCTTGATCTGTAGGCTATCTCTGTCCCCCCCATATGCCTCACTTCCCTGATCTGTAGGCTATCTCTGTCCCCCCCATATGCCTCACTTCCCTGATCTGTAGGCTATCTCTGTCCCCCCCCCCATATGCCTCACTTCCCTGATCTGTAGGCTATCTCTGTCCCCCCCATATGCCTCACTTCCCTGATCTGTAGGCTTTCTCTGTCCCCCCCATATACCTCACTTCCCTGATCTGTAGGCTATCTCTGTCCCCCCCCCATATGCCTCACTTCCCTGATCTGTAGGCTATCTCTGTCCCCCCCCATATGCCTCACTTCCCTGATTTGTAGGCTATCTCTGTCCCCCCCCATATGCCTCACTTCCCTGATCTGTAGGCTATCTCTGACCCCCCCATATGCCTCACTTCCCTGATCTGTAGGCTATCTCGCCCCCCCCCCCCATATGCCTCACTTCCCTGATCTGTAGGCTATCTCTGTCCCCCCCCCATATGCCTCACTTCCCTGATCTGTAGGCTATCTCTGCCCCCCCCCCATATGCCTCACTTCCCTGATCTGTAGGCTATCTCGCCCCCCCCCCCCCATATGCCTCACTTCCCTGATCTGTAGGCTATCTCTGTCCCCCCCATATGCCTCACTTCCCTGATCTGTAGGCTATCTCTGTCCCCCCATATGCCTCACTTCCCTGATCTGTAGGCTATCTCTGCCCCCCCCCCCATATGCCTCACTTCCCTGATCTGTATGCTATCTCTGCCCCCCCCCATATGCCTCACTTCCCTGATCTGTATGCTATCTCTGCCCCCCCCCCATATGCCTCACTTCCCTGATCTGTATGCTATCTCTGACCCCCATATGCCTCACTTCCCTGATCTGTAGGCTATCTCTGACCCCCATATGCCTCACTTCCCTGATCTGTAGGCTATCTCTGACCCCCATATGCCTCACTTCCCTGATCTGTAGGCTATCTCTGACCCCCATATGCCTCACTTCCCTGATCTGTAGGCTATCTCTGCCCCCCCCCCCCCCCCCACACATATAAGTCAGGTCCATAAATATTGGGACATAGACACAGTTCTAATCTTTTTGGCTCTATACACCACCACAATGGATTTGAAATGAAATGAACAAGATGTGCTTTAACTGCAGACTTTCAGCTTTAATTCGAGGGTATTTACATCCAAATCAGGTGAACGGTGTAGGAATTACAATAGTTTGTATATGTCCCTATCACTTTTCAAGAGACCAATTGGTTGCTCAGCTGTTCCATGGCCAGGTGTGTGTTATTCCCTCATTATCCCATTTACAAGGAGCAGATAAAAGGTCTAGAGTTCATTTCAACTGTGCTATTTGCATTTGGAATCTGTTGCTGTCAACTCTCAATATGAGATCCACTATCACTATCAGTGAAGCAAGCCATCATTAGGCTGAAAAAACAAAACAAACCCATCATAGGATCTCTATCTATCTATCTCTCTATCCATCTATCTATCCATCTATCTATATCTATCTATCTATCTCTATCCATTTCTATCTATTTCTATCAATCTATTTATATATTTCTATCTCTTTTATCTATCAACCTATCTATATTTCTATCTCTTTCTCTATCTATATATTTCTATCTCTTTCTATCTCTCAATCACACTCACTCACACACACTCACCCACTCACTCAATCTCTCACACACTCACTCTCTCAATCTAACTCACTCTCTAAATCTCACTCAGTCTCACCGCTCACACTCTCTCACTCAAACACTCTCACTCACACACTCTCTCACTCACTCTCACTCACACTCTCTCACACTCATTCAATCACACTCTCTCTCACTCACATTCTTTCAATTTTTAAAACAAGTTTACTTACTGTTTGAAGTTAGTAGAACCTCCTGCGCAGTATCCTGCCTTCAGCCTGTCAGCCTGTCAGCCTGAGCCCACGCAGGATTTCTTTACCTCACACACTGTCACAGTCTGATTGCTTATAGGCACAGGAGGCGCGTTCACAGTGCCTCCTGTCTCCAGATATCACGTTTCATGTATTCACCCAAGGTGAAGACGTCAAGCGTGATGAATGCGAGTTAGGCAGCCCTGAACTCCAAAGTCCCTCTGGTTCACTCTGAGTGACTGCAACTGGAAGTGTTCCTAGCTGTCAATGTAAACACTGTATTTTCTCAGAAAACACAGTGTTTACATGAGAAAGGCTGCAGGGAGATATAGTTCTCACCTGAACAACCTCATTAAGCTGAAGTTTTTCAGGTGACTATAGTGTCCCTTTGAATTAAAGTGGAGTGGGGGCAGTGTATTACATTGGGTGAGGGGGCTGCGGGAGGCTGTGTATTACATTGGGGGGAGGGGGCACATGTTGGCCTTTGGGTTTGACATGCTTGCTCTATAACACTACAATAGCAGCCTCCTTCTGGTTCTTTATTGCTGGGATATATATATGTTGCTGTCATGTTGACAATTGGATGAGACATCATTCTGAGAGTTTCCGAAGTACAGTATCTATTAATGGTTTTTCTCCTAATAGAACAGAGCACTGATAATAAACTAGCCATTCCCATGTCAGTGTTCCAGGTTTCAATACAAAATAAACATTATTATAATAAAGTGTCACTGTATGACACATTATCATTGTCCTGCCAAATATGGATTTAACATGCTATGACCAGACATGGCAGTAGGCGTGGTAGGGTTAATCTCATACTGCTGCGATGAAATACTAAACAGGAAAATTCGGAATTTCCTTTTATAAATATTCTGGTTAATCTCAGGGTTTGTTGATACGTTGTATAGCAGTACTAGGCAGTGCAAGGCTAGCAAGAAAAAGGATTTTGTATCCAATCAGAAACCAGAAATCTTCAGGGAGGATCACACAGGGAGTGCAAAACAATCCCCACCCCACCCCAGCTTCAGCAGGCAGAGAACTCAGTGTGGGGCCAGGAGAACCATCTCACATCAGCAGCCAGAGAACTCAGTGTGGGACCAGGAGAACCATCTCACATCAGCAGCCAGAACACATCAGCAGCCAGGGAACCAATAGGAACCATCTGGAATAAACTGTTACACTGCCTTAAATTCCCTGGGAGTTCTCACACACTATTCCAGGTTTGTAACATGTCATGCTTGTAACTGTTTGTGTTCACTCTCAGAAAGTGCCTTTCTCTCTTTTTGTACATTTGATGAATGCATCTCCATACACAATTTGTCTTATATGTATTCAGTATAAAAGTACAGCATATATAGATGTAAAAATATAAAACCTTTAATAAAAAATATGTGAAAAGAAAGTACCCTTCTCATGTCTGTTATCCCTATGGGCTGGCTGGAAGACTGGGTCTGTGCTGTGGTCAGCAGGGAGGTGTTTCAGACAATGTGATGAATCATGGCTACAGAATACAGTTATGTCATTACCAAAATATTAATATTTATATATCCTACTGACAGGACTGGGTTCAAATTCACTTTCCACTGCTGGACTACAACTCCTATCAGTCTGGATGGCTCAGCATGTTGGTAGAGGAATGCAAGTCCTAGAACTGTTTAACCCCTTAAGGACACATGACATGTGTGACATGTCATGAGTCCCTTTTATTCCAGAAGTTTGGTCCTTAAGGGGTTAAAGATTAATTCCTTTATTGGTCACAGATTTCTGCTCTCTCTTCTGGTGCACCTGTTGTTAGACCTGACATCCCATAAATCTCAACCAGCCAGGAAAACCAGCCATGGCCGCCACTAACTGAGAAAAGGTTGGATTTATTGTCCGTACAACCTCAGGGCAGAATTCCTGTCATTATCCTGGCTGAGCATCCTCTAGTCTCAGATCATATCTGAGAGTCCGGGATTGAATATCTGGACTATTCTGAATTCTGTGCGTGATCTCACTGTACTATTGCCCTGTAGTTACAAAGATCAATTTTTTTTGCTGAAATACATAATATTTCTAGGTTATAGCATGGTTGTATCATTGTTGCTAGCTGATTTATAAAGTAGCCTTATCTGAAGTCCATTCCCATTCTTTAATAAGTAGATGTACTGATAGTCAATGTGATTGGCCACTCTTGACGGTTCCATTTTATTATTTAACTTGATTTACCAAAAAGCCAGAGTTAATTTTCAGGGACACTCCAAACACCATCACCACGGCAGTTTATTGCAATGATGGTGTTGCCAGAATGCTGTCTCTGAAATCGTAGCTTTGAAATTTTCACTATTTTCGTTATTGTATTTTTAATCTGCGTTGCTCAGGGATCCTCCATCATACTGACCATCTAAGTATAATGCAATGTACATGTGTCAGTCGTTGCTCAGGGATCCTCCATCATACTGACCATCTCAGTATAATGCAATGTACATGTGTCAGTCGTTGCTCAGGGATCCTCCATCATACTGACCATCTAAGTATAATGCAATGTACATGTGTCAGTCGTTGCTCAGGGATCCTCCATCATACTGACCATCTCAGTATAATGCAATGTACATGTGTCAGTCGTTGCTCAGGGATCCTCCATCATACTGACCATCTCAGTATAATGCAATGTACATGTGTCAGTCGTTGCTCAGGGATCCTCCATCATACTGACCATCTCAGTATAATGCAATGTACATGTGTCAGTCGTTGCTCAGGGATCCTCCATCATACTGACCATCTCAGTATAATGCAATGTACATGTGTCAGTCGTTGCTCAGGGATCCTCCATCATACTGACCATCTCAGTATAATGCAATGTACATGTGTCAGTCGTTGCTCAGGGATCCTCCATCATACTGACCATCTCAGTATAATGCAATGTACATGTGTCAGTCTTGTTAACCTGCAGGAACTGTGCTGTGAGATTCAGCCTGGCTCTCCATTTACATCACTGGTGGCAACTGGCAGCCATAAATGGTGCATGTCAGCCTGGCATTCATTAGCTGAGCTGACAGGTGGCACTACGTCCAAGTAACCCAGGGTTATCATGCAGAATAATGCTGGAGTGCTGGCATGGCGGTATGTATACACACTGTACCCTGGCACCCAAGCAATGGCCTGACATTTAATAGCATATTTTCTTTGTGTTTCTTGGTGATGCCCGGAGAAATACATAGAATAGCCGGAGCGGTGGATCTGACAAGCCATCTCTGGAAAATGACAGAACAGAAACGTCGGGACAGTTAATGCAGGAAAGCCAGTGAGAGGCTCTGCACCCAGGAAAGCCAGTGAGAGGCTCTGCATCCAGGAGAGCTGGAGAGAGGCTCTGCACCCAGGACAACATGAGAGAGGCCCTGCACCCAGGACAACATGAGAGAGGCTCTGCACCCAGGACAACAGGAGAGAGGCTCTGCACCCAGGAAAACAGGAGATAGGCTCTGCACCCAGGACAACATGAGAGAGGCTCTGCACCCAGGACAACATGAGAGAGGCTCTGCACCCAGGACAACATGAGAGAGGCTCTGCACCCAGGACAACATGAGAGAGGCTCTGCACCCAGGACAACAGGAGAGAGGCTCTGCACCCAGGACAACAGGAGAGAGGCTCTGCACCCAGGAAAACAGGAGATAGGCTCTGCACCCAGGACAACATGAGAGAGGCTCTGCACCCAGGACAACATGAGAGAGGCTCTGCACCCAGGACAACATGAGAGAGGCTCTGCACCCAGGACAACATGAGAGAGGCTCTGCACCCAGGACAACATGAGAGAGGCTCAGCACCCAGGACAACATGAGAGAGGCTCTGCACCCAGGACAACAGGAGAGAGGCTCTGCACCCAGGACAACAGGAGAGAGGCTCTGCACCCAGGACAACAGGAGAGAGGCTCTGCACCCAGGAAAGCCAGTGAGAGGCTCTGCATCCAAGAGAGCTGGAGAGAGGCTCTGAATCCAGGAGAGCCAGTGAGAGACTCTGCATCCAGGAGAGCTGGAGAGAGGCTCTGCACCCAGGAGAGCTGGAGAAAGGCTCTGCACCCAGGAGAGAGGCTCTGCACCCAGGAAAGCCAGTGAGAGTCTCTGCATCCAGGAGAGCCAGTGGGAGGCTCTGCACCCAGGAAAGCCAGTGAGAGACTCTGAATCCAGGAGAGCCAGTGAGAGACTCTGCATCCAGGAGAGCTGGAGAGAGGCTCTGCACCCAGGAGAGCTGGAGAAAGGCTCTGCACCCAGGAGAGAGGCTCTGCACCCAGGAAAGCCAGTGAGAGTCTCTGCATCCAGGAGAGCCAGTGGGAGGCTCTGCACCCAGGAAAGCCAGTGAGAGGCTCTGCACCCAGGAGAGCTGGAGAGAGGCTCTGCACCCAGGAAAGCCAGTGAGAGGCTCTGCACCCTGGAGAGCTGGAAAGAGGCTCTGCACCCTGGAGAGCTGGAAAGAGGCTCTGCACCCTGGAGAGCTGGAAAGAGGCTCTGCACCCAGGAGAGCTGGAGAGAGGCTCTGCACCCAGGAGAGCTGGAGAGAGGCTCTGCATCCAGGAGAGCAGGAGAGAGGCTCTGCATCCAGGAGAGCTGGAGAGAGGCTCTGCATCCAGGAGAGCTGGAGAGAGGAACATTCAGTGGCTCCATGCAGCAGTGACCCAGGCCTTTCTAGAGGCCGTCTGAGTGACTGTCACTAGAGGTGTTACTAAGCAGAAATTTAAACTCCACAGAAAAGGCAGTGTTTGCACTGAAATGCCTGCAGGGACAGGCTATAGACAACTACATCAAGCTATAGTGGTTCTGGTGACAATAGTGTCCCTTTAAGAATTGAAAATGACTGGCTCCTAACTTTTTAAGCTGGCTCCTAGATGCCAAACAAAGTTGTCAAGCCCTGGCCTATAGTGTCCCTATTAAGGCCAGAGTAGTCCTATTGAAGTCATATCTGACTCACAGAGCTATTTTGACCTTGAATATAAAATTAACTTTCACCTTAGTGAATAACCCAGAGATACCGTATATACTCGAGTATAAGCCGAGTTTTTCAGCACATTTTTTCTGCTGAAAACCCCCAACTTGGCTTATACTCGAGTCAATGTCTGTATTATGGCAATTTGCATTGCCATAATACAGACTGGGGCTGTGGGGGCTGCAGAGCGGTTACTTACCTCTCCTGCAGCTCCTGTCAGCTCCCTCCTCATCCACGGCGGTCCGTTCAGCACCTCGGTCAGCTCCCAGTGTAGGTCTCGCGAGAGCCGCGGGGTCATAGTGCGGCCGCGAGACTTACAGTGTGAGCTGACAGAGGGAGCTGCACGGACCGGCGCGGAGGAGAAGGGAGCTGACAGGAGCGCAGGAGAGGTAAGTAAACTATCTGACAGCCCCCACAGCCCCCCCTCCTACACAGTGCCCATCCACTGGACCACCAGGGAGTGAGAGCCCCCCTCCCTGCCATGTATCAAGCAGGAAGGGGGGACGAACAAAAATTAAATAAAATTAAAAATAATAATACAAAATAATAATAAAAAATAATCATAAAAAATTATTAAAATTATAAAAAAAAAATTGCCCACCCCACCAAGGCTCAGCTACACACACACACACACACACACACACACTGCACTCATGCACACACACTGCATTCATACACACACACTGCATTCATACACACACTGCACTCATATACACACACTGCACTCATACACACACACTGCATTCATACACACACTGCACTCGTACACACACACTGCATTCATACACACACTGCATTCATACATACACACACACACACACTGCACTCATACACAGACACTGCATTCATACACACACTGCACTCATACACACATTGCATTCATACACACACTGCACTCATACACACACACTGCACTCATACACACACACTGCATTCATACACACACATTGCATTCATTATATACACACTGTAAATAAATATTCAATTAATATACATTTTTTAGGATCTAATTTTATTTAGAAATTTACCAGTAGCTACTGCATTTCCCACCCTAGTCTTATACTCGAGTCAATACGTTTTCCCACTTTTTTGGGGTAAAATTAGGGGCCTCTGCTTATATTCGGGTCGGCTTATACTCGAGTATATACGGTAATTCTCATAGGATCCAACCTTAACTCAGCAGCTCATAACTAAGCACACCCGCTATATCTAAAATAGGGCACCTTGAGAAAGATTGCAACCTAATAAACTACCCCAAATTCTGCTCTGTCAGCCCCCATAACAGCACTATTATACTGTGATGTTGCTAATGATTCCATCTGTGTTCCGATGGAATATTGCCAGTCTCTGTTTCTGCTTTATTCCATAAAGTATCCTTCTTTGGCAGAGGCCCATAAAAGGCAGCAGACGCCCAGTAACATTAAAAGGGTAATGACAGAATCTCTCTAGAGTTTATATGAGAGAATCACAGGAATGCTCACCAACCACGGGATGCATTTTCCAGATAGTGAGGGCAGCAAAAAATATTTCTCTTCTGTGCTGTAAACAGACCCAGCTCAGACCACAGCAGAATTGGCCCAGCTCCTGGCTCACATACCACCGGATATTAAACATTAAAGCGACACTATAGGCATCGAGACCAGTTCATCTCAATGTCATGCCCCTGTCGTTACAACCCTGCAGTTGGGAAAGAATATAAAATTGATATAAACTTTCTGTGCTCTATGTCTGAATGTGTAGCAAGATGAACTGTTTACAGCTGGAGAATATGAAATTAAAGGACCACTCTAGTGCCAGGAAAACATACTCGTTTTCCTGGCACTAGAGTGCCCTGAGGGTGCCCCCACCCTCAGGGACCCACTCCCGCCCGGCTCTGGAAAGGGGAAAGGGGTTAAATCTTACCTTTTTCCAGCGCTGGGCGGAGAGATCTCCTCCTGCTCTCCTCCTCCGATCCTCCTCTTCTCCTCCCCGTCGGCTGAATGCGCACGCGCAGCAAGAGCTGCGCGCGCATTCAGCCGGTCACATAGGAAAGCATTCATAATGCTTTCCTATGGACGCTTGCGTGCTCTCACTGTGATTTTCACAGTGAGAATCACGCAAGCGCCTCTAGCGGCTGTCAATGAGACAGCCACTAGAGGACATAGGGGGAAGGCTTAACCCATTCATAAACATAGCAGTTTCTCTGAAACTGCTATGTTTATGAAAAAATGGGTTAACCCTAGAAGGACCTGGCACCCAGACCACTTCATTAAGCTGAAGTGGTCTGGGTGCCTAGAGTGGTCCTTTAACTGTCGCCGTCTAAAATAAGACTATGTTTGCAGCTATTTCCCTATTCTAAGATTGCATAAATACCCAATGCTCTCCCAATAAAGGAGAGATGATATTTGAAGCTACAACAAGTGTGATTGTGGTTTATTGTCTCCAGAGTACTCGATTATTGATTATTTGTCAGGAGCCTCAAATTCTTACCAAGTGGTGATTGATCCATGAAACCGTGCAAACCATTGCTGTGGTGGATCACCGCTGTATCACCGCCAAGGATTCCCTTTTCCCGTAGTGTTATAGCTCCTTCTAGTGAAAGTAGTGTATTCATTAGCTGAGAATTCATGTTGGGAGTACATCTAATTTTATTGGCACAAGCATGGGGTCCCTTGTTTAACAGTACAATGATCCCGCCCTGGTGCCTCTGTGTCTGGGAGATAATTGAGTTGCTGCTTGCTAAGCTAATTATCTCCTGGACACAGAGAACACAGCACAAAAACACCCCCAAAAAATAATAAAATCACCAAATCAGGGATTGACAAATCACCACCGGGGTAAAATTTTGACTTAATGCTAACCGTGTCTATGACCAAAAGAGATCCAGGATAAATGGAGCTTTGACCGGCCAAATGCCGTCAGCCCCTGAAAATGAAATAGGGGGCGCTACCCCTTGCTCTCCGGGAGTGATTGTTCCACATAGTCCAAGGCGACTGCTCTCCAAAAAGCGCTCTTATAGCTGTTCGGAAAGTGGGGGGAAAACAAAGGGGAAAGTTGACCGGGTGAGCTGCGGCCATACCACAGTTCCAGAGAAGTTGTGGATAAGTCCTGCTGTAGTCTTTGCGGCTCTCTGGACTCCAGTCACGGTGTAGCGTTACTTACCTTATCCGGGGGCCGGCCGCGGTCCTCTCTTCAAGCCGCGCGCGGTCCTGCGGCTGCACGAGCCGCGCGCGGCTCACCCGACTCTCCTAACAGGAAGACGGGCAGTGACCGCGAGATGCGGTCACGTGTCCCGCCTGCAGCTAAGAGCGCGCCGCGAGTCTCGGGCGCGCTCTTAAAGAGACAGTGGGAGCCTAAATTGCAAAAAGGCTCCCATTGGCTCCTGTCATGCCAATCACCCCATACACTTACCTGTTGGGGGTGTGGAAGTGACAGGAGCCAATCACATTAGTTTGAAGGCTACTTATACTCACCCTTTTCCCTTAGTTCCTTGCCCTATCGTGGTTTCTGCTACAGTTCCCTTTAGTGCTTGTTGTGTTCAGTTGTGTTTCTCCGTATTTGACCTTGGCTTTGTATTCTGACTTCGTTTTCGCTTTATCCTTGTCTGTACTGTTTGCCGGCTTGCTGATTCCTGTGTACCAGACCCCGGCTAGTTCTCGTTTACGCTGTCTCTTTGTGCCCTTGACCTCGGATCGTTCCTGACTCTGTCTTCTCCTATTACGTCGAGTCCGGCCACTCTAAGGTCCGGTAGACGTATCTCTCCTCTGTGCTGTCTTCTGTTTGGCTGGATCCTGCGTGTAGGGGTATATACTCGTTACACACGGCCAGAGGAAGGGTGCTTCCAGTTGATTGGCCTGGAGGATTTAGGTTAATTGTAATAAATAGGATAACTGAATGTGGGCAAAGGGGTCCATAATTATATGCCCATTAATGTGCCGTAAGCCACTTCATTAACGTACTAGAGTAATGCCCAGTCATTCAGGCACTAACTAGTGCAGGATCCATATTGCCACACCAGAGGAAACTGCAGTCTCTTTGGCACTGTTAGTGCCAACCTCATTGCTATTTTTTAGTAGGATACCTAGTCCTCCTGGCGCAAGTGTCCACAATACAGATAGAATTTCTTCCTTCCCCATGCCCCCAAATTACGTAAATTACCAGCCATGTTATGAGCCAACCTCATCTAAATATGTAAAGTCAGTTAAAGAATCAGACCATAGTGGATAGACAGCAAAGTCTCACTTGTATCTGCTGAATGATTAATATTCTATGTTTTGTGGTTTTAGGTCCATAGAACCAGCAATGAAAGCATCTCTTCCAGAGAGAACTCCACTGTTCAGTCATGAACCCAATGGTCCTGCATACAGAATTCCGTCACTCATTTATATCAAAGAGGAGAACACATTTGTGGCTTTTGCGGAGAGACGGAAGAACGATGAGGACATCAGTGCTGAATATGTGGTCATGAGAAGAGGGATCTACAAGACTGGATATGTGAAGGTAATTTTATGTATTGGAAAGATTTACTGAGATAATTTTCAATTCAGCACTAACAATGTACTTTTTAGTATCTTGTGGAACTATAATCTGTCTGGGGAAAAATGGAAGAAGGGAATTATACTTCTACAAAATGGTGATAAGAGTGACCATGTAGACAAAACATAGGTGGAATTGGAGGTGATCAACTTTGAGACAAACCTGCTTATCTCAAATTGCATATAAAACAAAAGTGCTTTAGTGTTCTGTATGTGAAATGTGACCTTATTATCTTTTATTACAATCCAGAGATATATTAGTATGTCCTATAAGGTGGAAGGTTCCTATGTTTATTTGTCATGTGGTTTCACAATTCTTTATTATTATTCACTGTCAGTTCGATAGCAACGAATATTTGAGTTACTCTTTACGTATTTAAATACTTGTAACAATAGAGAGTACAAACTGTTCTTTTTTATATGGTCATTAAACAGGAATATAACCTACGGTAATGTCCTCCTTTGCAGTGGGAAGGAATCCAACCCTTACATGAAGCTACCATGAAAAACCATCGCACCATGAATCCTTGTTCAATCTACGACGAGAACTCCAAAGTTTTATTCTTGTTTTTTAACTGTATACCTGATGGAGTCACTGAAAAACACATGAGGGTCTGGGGAAATTCTTCAAAGTTGTGCTACGTCACCAGCAGCGATTTTGGTAAAACGTGGAGTTTCATCAAAGATATCACAGAAGTGACCAATGGCATTAGGAAAATGACCACCTGTTTCTTGTCTCCAGGTCATGGAATACAAACACAAGATGGGAAACTAATTATTCCTGCTTATGTCTACATTGCCAAATTTTGGTTTATACGTTGGTGGTTTGATGCAGCCCAGTCATTTTATCTCTACAGTGCAGACCAGGGTCATAAATGGGAAATATCTCAGCGTATTGTCAAATACAATAGTGGCGAATGTGAGCTGGCGGAAATATGTGATGATGGCAAAAACATGCTTTATTGCAATGCCAGATCCACAAGTGTTAAACGAGTGGAAGCGCTAAGCCTAAATATTGGTGGAGAATTTAAGTTTGTAGAAAAGAGCAGAAAGCTGAAGGAGATAAAAGGCGGATGTCATGGGAGTGTTTTAAGTTTCCTTGGGGGTGAGGAAACTGTGCAAAATCACAATCATTGGCTAATGTTTTCACACCCCATAAAAAATGACCGTAGAGATCTTGGAATATTCTTGAACAAGTTTCCACTCAAGTCTGAGTCCTGGTCCAAGCCTTGGGTCATTTATGAAGGATTTAGTGGCTACTCCAACCTTGTCGACTGCCAACAAGCAAACACATTTGCGGTTTTGTTTGAGGGTGGTGATAAAACTCATTATGAACATATATATTTTTGCTTATTTACCTTGGAAGATGTTCTCGAAAACATTAAGAAGAAGAAAAGCTTATTTGCACGATTTAAGAAATAATGTCGAGGTCATTTTATTAGAGCGGGTCCGGACATAATCTTTTAAAAATTATCGCACTGTGTGCAATGTGCATTCTCAACACTACAACTGTAAGACAATAATGACTTATGAAAAATACTAAGCAGTAAATCATTTAAAAGGCAGACTTATTCAAGCTAAGAGCCCAGGTATAGGTTCTTAGAATCTATTGATTACTATTGTGAATTAACTTGTTTCTAAATTACGAAAGGGGTCATAAAATGATAGATAAAGAGAGCTACTAGTTAACATGTTTAATAACATATAAAGGAAGATATTTGTGGAATAAGTATACCAAAATACTTGCATACTAGTCAGCATGTGAAAAAACATGGATATTTCTACCTGCCTCAATAATACATTTGTTTTGGAAACTAGGCCATATTAACCTATAGTGAGGTTTCCTATAAGAATACACAGGAGCCTCACCTGTACAGATGCAGCTCACTTCCGTTGAAGCAATGGGCAGCTGTATTGCAAAAGCAGCTACCAAATTAGTGCATGAGGATGAGAGCATGTGATGTCACACATAGACCAGGAACTGGCTGAGAGTTCTAAGCCAGTTCCTGGTTGAACCTGAAGTCAAAGGAGGCAGATTAAAACCCTGGCATATGCTGCATATAGGCATCTTTTTCATGTTTTTTAATTTTTTTATTACGCAATTTATAGTATTTTATTATCTATGTGTTTTAGAAAAGTGGGTGTTGACATCTACTAATGGGTGTCCCTCTAACGTTATAAATTAGAGACAAGCCCTGTCACTTTGACTGTAGTGACTGCCACACTCATTGAGTGGAATGGGAGTAGCAATGTGCAGCAGTGAATCTTTATATAGATAAATTATTCAGTCACGGAATTTAAAAAGCTTGTAAATGGAAAATGTGAACACTTGTATATAATGACGAAGTGTTTGGATATATCTCTTTAACTGCTGATTCTTGAGGCTGGTGAGATACCAATTATATAGATTTCATTTTGTTATTCCTAATTTATATATATATATATATATATATATGCATTTTGTTTACAAAATGTTCTTACTAACACAGCAATGATTGGGCTACAATGTGGGAAAAATATACAGTCCAGGAATATGGCTAGGATAATTTGCTAATGATACTAACCTTTGTGACACTTAACGTTCTGTAGGTAAGTGCAATACACACCATAGAAAATAAGCAGTTTGTTCTGTTAACCTGTCTGGTGGAGTGGCCTTAAAGGACCACTATAGTGCCAGGAAAACATACTCGTTTTCCTGGCACTATAGTGCCCTCAGGGACCCCCTCCCGCCGGGCTCTGGAGAGAGGAAGGGGTTAAACACTTACCTTTCTCCAGCGCCGGGCGGGGAGCTTTCCTCCTCCTCTCCTCCTTCCTTGCGACGTCATCGGCTGAATGCGCATGCGCGGCAGGAGCCGTGCGCGTGCGCATTCAGGCGGTCGCATAGGAAAGCATTTACAATGCTTTCCTATGGATGCTGGCGTCTTCTCACTGTGATTTTCACAGTGAGAAGCACGCAAGCGCCTCTAGCGGCTGTCAATGAGACAGCCACGAGAGGCTCTGGAGGCTGGATTAACCCTCAGTTTCTCTGAAACTGCTATGTTTATAAAAAAAAAAAGGGTTAATCCTAGAGGGACCAGGCACATCCAAGATGATTTTTTGTAAATGTTTTAAAATGCCAATTAAAGGGACACAATAGTCACCAAAGCAACTTTAGCTTAATGAAGGGGTTTTGGTGCATAGATCATGTCCCTGTAGTCTCACTACTCAATTATTTGCCATTTAGGAGTTAAATCACTTTGTTTATGCAGCCTTAGTCACACCTCCCTGCATGTGACTTACACAGACTTCCTAAACACTTCCTTTAAAGAGTCATCTTATGTTTACACATCCTTTATTGCAAATTCTGCTAATTTAAAAAAAAATTTATCTCCTGCTCTGTAAATAGCTTGCTAGGTCCTACTGGAGCCTCCTGTATGTGATTCAAGTTCAATTTACAGAGCAGGAGATAAAAACGTTTAAAGTAAGTTAACATCTGATTACAATTGAAAACATTTTGCTTTCAAGCAGGCTGTGTCAGTCACAGCCAGATGAGTTGTGGCTAAGGCTGCATAAACAGAACAAAAGTTATTTAACTCCTAAATGGTGGTGAATTGAGCAGTGAGACTTCAAAAGCATGATCTATACACAAAAACTGCTTCAAGCTAAAGTTGTTTGGTGCCTATAGTGTCTCTTTAAATATTGTGTATGTTATTTCAGTTGAATTATTTCCAAATAATGGACTAGTATTTTTTGGTGTTCTTTGAGAAGTAAAAAAAAATTAGTTTGTTTTTTTCTCTTCGAACTAACATATTTGCTTGTTTTTTTTAATATATATATATATATTTCCTTACTTTTATTTACTTACACTATTACATGAAAATATTTTTAAAGTGTTAAATTGCATATATTTAATATTATATTTTAATAAAAAATTTCAACCAGCGCTATTGGTCAGCGTGTCTGTAATGTGCTACATGTGAGAAATTAATGAGACACATTAAAATATTACTACAGTAAAAGTACATTTGAGTTCATGAGGAATATTAAAGGGACACTATAGTCACCTGAACAACTTCAGCTTAATGAGGTTGTTCAGATGCAGGGCCGGACTGGGCATTAAAAGAAGCCCTGGAAAAAATTTTTTTACCAGCCCCATAATGCATCGCGCCAGCATAGTGTGCAGATACAGAGTTAAAAAAGAGAACTTAAAATTAAAAATTATTACTCCAACGTAAAAAAAAAGCATTTATATGCTTCAAAATAAACAAAAGTGCTGATTTATTTTAAGCAGATGTGCCTTTGCATGTAATCAATGTTTCAGTCCAACTACCATGACATGATACCGGAGAAACTGACGGAAGCCAAGCACAGAGAGATGGACACAGATTTCTTCAGGAAGGAAGATATCTTTATTCGATTCACCGACCGGGACTCAGAGGGACTAATGTCACCAAGAACAGCTAAAATCTGAGTCCTGATCGTACAGTGTAGGTCCCTTATATAGACATATAGCTCCTCCTATAATCAGTTGCACCTACATGTACTCTAACCCAATCAACAGAATAAAGACTAACTTTCCTGTTTGACCACTTGGCTTGCCCAGCACAATGGAGGACGGGAATACTCGTATACCCTGTATTCCTGCACATGCTCCTTACACTATTGATTGTATCGTTGCCACGTGCAACCAACCGACCGATACATCAGCATATGCACGTGCACATACCACGTGGCAATCTCGGCCTACTAAATTTATTTTTACCAAGATTCTACCACATTCCCCCCTTTGATGCTTCTGATATTTCATAATCCCAGATGCATCACTTAATCAGGGTTTGCTTACACCTCAAGTTGCCATAAACCAGACTAGACTTTGCGACTCTCTAGAGATACGAACCCCTCAGCATTCCTCTTCCTGTACGTGTTCTCCTTGATTTAAAGCCTCGTACCTGCAAACAGCCATTATCTGTGCAGCGGCCTTTCTCTCTGCTATATTCTCTATAATGCTCTGCACAGACCTAACTACCAAAGGAATCAGACACGGCAGGAGGAGGCACAGCATCAAGATTAGCATGACTCCACCTACCAGTGCCTTGAGTCCTCCAAACTGCTCGTACCAATTACCAAACCAACTACTCGGATTATACCCTTTTACTTGAGTAGGCACATGTGCTAGTTTAACCATATGGCTAGTAAGCTCAGCTATTGCTTGCCCTTCATCATCTATTTGAAGACAACAATTGCTTAGATTAAACTTCCCACATACACCTCCCTCTACTGCCAATAGGTAATCCAAGGCTAATCTATTCTGGTAGACGGCTGTCCTCATCCTAGTGTTATGCTTTGCTAGGAGATTAAGCGCTTGTGATGTTTCATTGGTAATTATCTCAACCACAGCCTGTAATCTTATGATACGGTTAAGCATATATATTGGGGTTCTATATCCGAAAGTACCATCCTCTGCCCACGTAGCTGGCCCATAATAATCTATAATACGCTGGGGAGGCCACTCATTATCTTCCCAGGTACCTATCTCTAGGGGTCCACTTTTCTTTCTATGATTTACATCATACAATTTAACTCCCAAAGTCTCTGCTGTTTCAATTGGCAACAAGAAGAAGGATGGTTTGAGCATACCTAATACACATGCCCCTTCCCAGTCCTGTGGTAACTCCGAATAGGCTTTCTTACCACAGATCCAGTACAAATTTGCTGGGGCTTTCCAACTAGATGTAGCAAATAGGTCAAACCACACATCCTTTAAACTGGTATAAATTGCAAACGGATTAGGTGGTTCTGAGACATTTGAAGCTGACCACCAAGTTGTATCTTTTGTATCATCATCATAAGCTTTTTGCCCTAGACAAGTCAATTCTCCTACAGATGTATTAAACATTATTCCTTTCCTTGCTATGCAAACATAACCTATAATGGAGGTCTTTAATCGCCACTCAGATTTACCTCTAACACTCACTTGATAATCAGTTTGAGAAGATATTAACTGTTCAACTGTCTCAGAACCGGAATACATTACCTCCTTTGCTTCCCATGGCCATTGGTCTCCCATATTAGTACCTCCACACACATAGCAGTTGGTCACACTAAGACTACCAGCAATGCTTTCTGCTAGATCTATAAATAAGTATTTCGCATTATGGGGGATCTTATTTTCCACACTCATCTCCTCATAGAAGGAATGAAAGACCTGATGAGTCTGGGTTGTCACAGTATCGGTCTCTATTCCTATAAATAATATTGTCCCAGGATCCAAACCTGTTCCATATATCTGGAACCCAAATAAGTTCCCAAACCTATCTATGAATAGTTCTGGGTCATTGATAAGTATATGGACTGGGTTACACTCCCTAGACCTACAATATGGCTTGGTAGGCAACTTAGTGACGATCATATCCTTATCTACTGTCTGTCCCCAGGTTGCCCACCCCACACAGGACCAATACGGACAATAATAGTATTCTTTATTTGGGCATTTTGGATCTATACATTTATACTTACTACTGGGGCAAATATACTTATCATTAGACCCATACGTTCTTTCCCATTTAAGATCGCCACATACATTCCACGGTTTTCTACCACCTGATATCGCCTTACATGCATCAAATAGCAAAACACCTGGAGAATGTACGGTTTCTAGTATGGTCTTATTTATCAGGGTCCCCTGTGAGTCTCCATTACGAATAGTCAACCAAATTGTACGGGGTTGATACTCAGGGCTAAAACACTTCTAAATGGCATACACTATAATCTATGCCTAAGTATCTACACTTAGATAAATGTCCTTTACACTCATACTGGGAATGCCAAATAAGGGTCGGGGAAATGTGATTGCCGGTTTTCGTAGCCTTAATGCAAACCTCACAGCCTGGTGTGTCGGTACCTCTACCTTCCTGAATAATTAAAAACACACATAAATACATTATCAAACACATCACTCCTGACATCTTCTTCCTAACTCTTCGGCACCTCAGCTTCCAGGATGTGAGGGCTGCAGGGAATGGAGTCCTTCTGATCCTCACTTTCCTTCACAGAGACTCTGGCTTCCTTCACAGAGACTCTGGCTATGAAACGTAGGCAGGTGGTCAGGCTTTATTGTGGCCGTCAAAACACCTACTTGTAGATTTTTGTTGATGTTCCCTTGTAACAGAACTCTTCTCAAAAATCACTTTCATTCCAACTGGGTCACTCTCTTCAACCGGATCTTGCAGGGATTCTCAGGATCTGGTGTAGCCTGCCAAGAATCTGCTGCTGCTGGTTTAACCCTGGAGTGATGAATCCACTGAATCACTTCGGCCACCTTTATAGCTGTTGGGGTAGACAAAAGAACAACATAAGGACCCCTCCACTTTGGCCCCAACGGTACACTGTTCCACTCCTTTATCAAAACTTGGTCTCCTGGATGATAAGAATGGACAGGTGGATAAATATTCACAACTCTACAACCTGCTGCCGGGTAATTCCTTCTCCCAACTGACTCAAATCCCCCCTTAAAGGGAAACTCCAGTGCCAGAAAAACGATCCGTTTTTCTGGCACTGGAGGGTCCCTCTCCCTCCCACCCACCAATCCCCGGTTACTGAAGGGGGGAAAACCCCTTCAGTGACTTACCTGGGACAGCGGCGATGTCCCTCGCCGCTGTCTCCGCCTCCGGGACGCTCCTCCTAGTGATTACGTCGGCCGGTGGGCGAGACTAATCTCGCTCACCGGCCGAGGAGACCTAATGCGCATGCGCGGAAATTCCGCGCATGCGCATTACGTCTCCCCATAGGAAAGCATTGAAAAATCATTTCAATGCTTTCCTATGGGGTTTTGAGCGACGCTGGAGGTCCTCCCACAGCGTGAGGACGTCCAGCGACGCTCTAGCACAGGAAACCTGTGCTAGAACCCAGGAAGTGACCTCTAGTGGCTGTCTAATAGACAGCCACTAGAGGTGGAGTTAACCCTGCAATGTAAATATTGCAGTTTATGAAAAACTGCAATAATTACAGTTGCAGGGTTAAGGGTAGTGGGAGTTGGCACCCAGACCACTCCAATGAGCAGAAGTGGTCTGGGTGCCTGGAGTGTCCCTTTAAGTTACTAAGTACGGGAGGTGGACGCCCATTCATAATTTCAAAAGGTGAGAGACCCATCCTTCTGGTAGGTGTACTACGAATGCGCAACAGAGCTATTGGCAAAATAACATTCCACTTGAGTTGGGTTTCTTGACACATTTTTGCCAATTGGCTCTTAACAGTTCTGTTCATCCTTTCCACTTTCCCAGAACTCTGAGGCCTATATGCCGTATGAAGTTTCCACTTAATACCAAGCATATGAATCAGTTGTTGTAGACACTGGTGAACAAAGGCTGGACCATTATCTGATCCTATAGAACATGGTAGTCCATATCGGGGTATTATTTCCCGCAACAGAAATCGCACAACTTCTCCTGCTTTCTCTGTACGAGTGGGACATGCTTCTACCCATCCTGAGTAGGTGCACACAGCTACTAATAGGTAACGATGTCCGCCGGATTTAGGCATTACCGTGTAGTCTATTTGGAGATCGGACATAGGGAGCCCTCCCATGTACTGGACTCCCGGTGGTTTCACTGGACCTTGCCTTGCGTTGTTTTTGGCACATAACACACATTTTCGTACAATGGCTTGAGTCAAGTTGGACAATCTTGGTATGTAAAAATGCTTCCTAAGAGATTCTTCCATACTATCTCTCCCGGAATGTGTCCAATTGTGATAGTTCTGAACAATTTCTACAGCTAGCGATGCTGGAATAACTATCCTTCCATCTTCTAACTGATACCAATTATTCTCCAAATATTTTCCAGCTTCAGTCTTTAACCACTCTTCTTCTTGAGCTGTATAAACTGGAGTCCACTGAGACAGAGGGGTCGGTATGAGAGCAGCTATATACTCCACATATTCCTGTTGTCCCGATTCAGTGGCACGCTTGGCTGCATTATCTGCTATCCGATTTCCTTTCACTACATCACCATCACCTTTCAGATGCGCTCGACAATGTATGATACCAACTTCCTTCGGCTCCCATACGGCTTCCAATAGTTGTAATATCTCAGCTGCGTACTTGATTTCTTTACCCTCTGAGTTCAGTAGTCCTCTTTCTTTATACAAGGCCTCTTGGGCATGAGTGGTTAAAAACGCATACTTTGAGTCTGTATAGATGTTTACCCTCAATCCTTCAGCCAATTGTAACGTTCGTGTGAGTGCGATTAATTCTGCCTTCTGTACCGATGTTCCTTTTGACAATGGCCGAGCTTCTATCACCTTGTCTATGGTTGTCACTGCGTATCCTGCGTAGCAAATCCCTTCTTTCACGTAACTACTGCCGTCCGTATAGTACTGGACATCGGGGTTCTGGATGGGAAAATCACGAAGGTCCGGTCTGCTTGAGAACACTTCATCCATCACCTCCAGGCAATCATGTTGACTCTCAGTAGGTTGTGGCAAAAGGGTAGCTGGGTTCAAGGTATTGACAGTTTCACAATGCACTCTCGGGTTCTCACATAACATGGCTTGATACTTAGTCATACGGCTATTGCTAAACCAATGATTGCCTTTATAGTATAGCAACGTCTGTACTGCGTGCGGGACTCGCACGTAGAGTTCCTGACCTAGAGTGAGCTTGTTAGCTTCGTCTACCAGCAGGGCGGCGGCAGCTACGGCTCTTAGACAAGGTGGAAGACCACTGGCCACTGTACCCAGTTGTTTAGACATATATGCAACAGGTCGTTGCCATGATCCCAAGTACTGTGTCAGTACTCCCACAGCCATCCTTCTTTGCTCGTGTAGATATAAGTAGAATGGACGTGTATGATCAGGTAGACCTAATGCTGGGGCGCTCATCAATGCCTTCTTAACATCCTCAAATGCCTTCTGCTCTTCGATGGTCCACAGGAAGGGATCGTGTTCTGTGCCTTTTATAGCTGCATAAAGGGGTTTCGCCAATATCGCATAACTGGGAATCCATATCCTGCAGAAGCCTGCTGCCCCCAAGAACTCTCGCACTTGTCTTCTATTCTTGGGTGTTGGTATTTGGCATACAGCTTATTTTCTCTCAGGCCCCATTATCCTTTGACCTTCAGAGATATGGAATCCCAGATACTTGACAGTTGGCTGACACAACAGAGCTTTCTTCCTTGACATCTTGTATCCTGCCTTCCAAAGAATGTGCAGTAAATCTTTTGTAACTGCCGCTATCAACAAATCATCTACGTATTGTAGTAATACACATTCTCCTGGGATGGACTTGAAGTCTAGTTAGTCCTGACTTAATGCTGATCCAAAAGGGTAGGTGAATTTTTAAACCCTTGGGGCAATCTTGTCCAAGTCAGCTGGCATTTCGAGCCCGTTACAGCATTTTCCCATTGGAATGCAAAGATACACTGGCTTTCTGTAGCAATTTGTAGGCAAAAGAAGGCATCTTTAAGGTCCAAAACTGTAAAGTAATGACAGTGTCAGCCAAACCCACAAAGTCTCTATCTTCTCTTTCTCGGGGTCTCTGCTGGGTAATACCTATGCCCATGAACGCTTCCTCTATTATTCCCACCATTTCCTCCAGGGCCTCCTCTTCCTCTCGCTCTGCCTCTATAATTATTACTATATCCTGCCCTTGTTCTATCTCTCTCATATTGTTCCCTCAGTGGACACTCACTTCTCCAATGCCCTTCTTCCTTACAGTATGCGCATTGGTTCCTACTTTAAGGCTCCCTATTCCACTTATTCTCGCTTTTCTCAGTTCCCCTATACACTTCCTTTTCCCTTCTATCTACACCCGCGATAGCTACTGCTAACATGTCTGCTTTCCTTCTCATCTTTCGCTCTTCTTCCTTTTTCGTCTCTGTCTCCCTATTCATATAAACCTTATTTGCTATCTCCATTAGTTGAGTTATAGACATCCCTACAAACCCTTCTAACTTTTGTAATTTTCTCTTTATATCTCCATAGGCCTGGCTGACAAAGGCAGAGTTAACCATCCGCGAATTCTCAGGAGCCTCTGGATTAAAGGGGGTATACAACCGGTATGCCTCCAATAATCGATCATAAAAGGCACTGGCCGTCAGCCGTCCTTGACATATTGATCGCCCTTTTTCCTCCGGCTTTCATGCCAGCAATAAAGGCGTCCCTGTAAGCTCTTAAACGGGCCATATCTGCGCCATTAACATTCCAATTCGGATCTGTGTTTGGATAATGGGCTGCGGCCCATGCTGCCGGGTTGGCCTGATTTTGAGTACGGGCCACTTCTTCAAGCGCTTTAATTGCCGCCTGATTTAACCGAGTTCTTTCCTCGTTATTAAACAATGTCATAAGTAATTGCTGGCAATCAGCCAAAGTGGGATTATGCGTCTGGATTATAGAGGTAATCAAATCTGTCATGGCTTTAGGTTTATCTGTTTAGGAGGAGTTATGGGTCTTCCAGTTGAATAAGTCAGTGGTGGTAAAGGGAACATAGACAAATACAGGATCAGCATGTTGTAACTGGCCCTCACCGTTAATATGTGTCGGGCCCGGAGTCAGTCGGAGAGGCATTTGATAATGTCGGGGTTGGAGGGTACCGGTCAGTTGTCGGGTTAGTATGGGGCTTCGTTGAGGAAGGTCAGTTATGGGTTCCGGTTGAGGGGTAGTAAGACGAGGGGAAGGGGATGCTTTTTCTTTACTGAAGGGAAGATCAGTAAGTAGAATATTCCGGGCCGGGCTGGGAGGAGCCTTACCAGGAATCAGAAATGACGCCAAATCTGGATAGGTGGGGTTAATAGGGGTAGGTACCGGAAGGGGAGGGTTTAAATCAAGTGGGCTAGACTCTGAGCTAGAGGAGGGGGTAGGTGGAGACAATGGAGCAAGGGGAGTAGTATTACTAGCAGCGCCTCCTCTTCCTCTTCCTGTAGAGGAGGAGTAAGGGGGTGGCAAGGGGATCTCTGACTCAGGGGGCGTGTCCAGAATGGGCGTAATCACGGCCTTGGACAAACGAGTTCTAGCCAACAGGAGGCGACATTGCTCCTCGTTGCATACCCTGATCCATTTTGGCAAGTCATCTACGGCCCGCTTCCAACAATCAATATACGAAACTGCCCTTAAATTTGAGGCCTACCCGATACAGCCACGTGTACGCGATGCACCAGATTAGGATCATGACTACCACGTGGAGGCCATGCAGCCACCAGGGTAGGCCATTCCCTACTCTATAAAGTAGTCAGGCGTGTTGGGGACATCTTTACTCCAAAATCATGTACATTGTATCCCTTTTTAAAGTTCTTTAACATGCATTCTAAGGGATCAATGATCTTTGAATCCGACGCACCCATACTTAGCAACGGAGCGTCGTCTCCAATAGAAGCAAAACAAACACACTTCCAACGGTCACACCCGTTCCCCTTGGCAACAGCACCATGTGGTACGGTTACTAGGCCAAACGTACACAACAAAACATACAGGGAATTCCCGTACACACACAGCTGTTACACCAGTCACTAAATAACTATTACTGTACCTTTTGGTGAAACTATACAAGCACCCACGTTATAATTCTCAGTATTGAAATTACCGTCTATAACATGCCCTAATAACATCGTCTTTACAAACAGTAGTTATAGTACGGTTAGCATTGGTTAAAGTACAATTTTTAAAGTCACAGTTCAGTTAGTAGTGGTTATGATGTTAAACATACAACATAAACGACAGTTATTAGTGATTATTTACAGCATCAGTAATTATAATATATGGTTATGGTACCGTGCGCTATGATACAGTTACACACTATTCACACTCTCGCCAGACGGCAGAGCTCACGCTATCTAGCAAGATATACACTCTACTACAATAAGTTTTAACACATTTACAGTTTCCCAACTAATCTATTGGCCAGTACCTCGAGGGACTACCTAAAACTATTTACATCCGTTTTGGTTAGCCGTCGCTGCCCAAGCACCACATATAGCGAACTAGAGGGTGGAATTTACAACAGAACCCTCTTGATCTATCTACTCTATCAATAGTCTAGTGGGTTCCAAATTTACACGCCTTCCCACTTAGCCAAGATAGGTTGAGATCTAGCGGAGAGAATATACAACAGGCTCCGCTTAGTCTCCCGGTCCCTCCGACCTAGCGAACGAAATATACACCCTAGATACGCTAGTCTAGACAAGACACCGGTGTCCGGCTTGGGCTATTTACACAGGTCCCAGCCTGACTCCAAACTAAGATTAAACGAGCTGACTACAGGGCGTTTAATTACGAGCGGTGCGCCTTCCCTCCTTCCCTACTGAGGGGGCCAATTCCATACACAATTCCAGATACAAACCCCTTATGGGCCTACCACACAATCGGTATCCAATACCCCTAGTGGGTCCACCGTCTAAAACAGTAGTCGTCTTACCTCCTCGTTCCTGAACCTGAGTTCACACTCATCGACGGGGGCACCCCAGCACTTACTACGTAGAGGCCGATGATCTCCTGGACAACAGACCAGTGGCGCCGAGACGAAGGGAGGTCCACGCAAAAGTTCAGGGGTGCAGCCGTAGAGAGCGTGGGCAAAGATAGACCGTCTCACGCCTCTGTTTCTCAGCTACCGTTGAACTATGAGATTCCCGGCCAATGCACCAAATGATACCGGAGAAACTGCCGGAAGCCAAGCACAGAGAGATGGACACAGGTTTCTTCAGGAAGGAAGAGATCTTTATTCGATTCACCGACCGGGACTCAGAGGGACTAATGTCACCAAAAACAGCTAAAATCTGAGTCCTGATCGTACAGTGTAGGTCCCTTATATAGACATATAGCTCCTCCTATAATCAGTTCCACCTACATGTACTCTAACCCAATCAACAGAATAAAGACTAACTTTCCTGTTTGACCACTTGGCTTGCCCAGCACAATGGAGGAGGGGAATACTCGTATATCCTGTATTCCTGCACATGCTCCTTACACTACTGATTGTATCGTTGCCACATGCAACCAACCGACCGATACATCAGCATATGCACGTGCACATCCCACGTGGCAATCTCGGCCTACTAAATTTATTTTTACCGAGATTCCACCACAGACATATTAAGGAAAGCTTGGTAATGGGACTGAAATGGTGAATGTATGTAGGGAACAACTGTAAAAAATGTACGTTATCTTGTTTATTTTGAAGTCCTGTGGGTGCGCTCTTCACTTTTAATATGTTATTGTGCTGGAGTATGCACCTACCTAGCAACAAGACTGGGCCAATATCTGCTCATTACATATGGTACATATTAATGACATTTCTCTGTGTATTATGCATATATAAATGTACAATAATATATGTGTAAATATAATGGGCATAATTATATATATATATATATATATATATATATAAAGATGAATAGCTTGGCACTCTCCTTACTTGTAATCCAATAAATCTGCCTGGGTGCAAACGGTAATGCGTTCCATATATAACCAAGAAAGAATCCAGGATGCACTCTCAGGACTTGTGTAGAAAACGTGTTCCGTTTTATTTTAAATGATGTGCGAACAGAAGAACCAACGTTTCGACCTCTGCAGGTCTTTTTCAAGGTTACTGTATCTAACAAAATAGTGACACACCGGGGGCTCAGTGGAAGCACAAGGCGAAGGCAGTGGAGGAGTGACATGGTAACAGTGCTCCGGCTAACACCTTTCTATCTGATACCTCTGAGAAGGCTCTGTTCATGTGAGTTATGTACTTTTGTACTCTAGACAGAGAGACAGACCATTAGCCCTGATTCCCTGGAACTGTTTGGGGCATAGGACCATGTGTCTATAACAATTTCCAAATCCTTCTCATTTGTTGTGATCCCTAGTTCACAACCATTTATGGTGTAAGTTGCTTGTGCATTCTTTACCCCGAAGTGCATAACTTTGCATTTTTCTACATTAAATTTGAGTGCCCAGTCCCCACTATATCTAAATCCTTCAATAGTGAAGCAATAACCTGCTCACAATCTATTTTTTTTACAGAGTTTTGTGTCATCTGCAAACATTGAAACTTGGCTTTCAATGCCTATTTCAAGATCATTTATTATTATTATTATTATTATTATTGGTATTTATATAGCGCCAACTTATTCTGCAACGCTTTACAATATTCTAAATGGGGGAAGATTTAACGTTAAATGAGACATTTACAAAACGATACAGGAACAATAGGTAGATGAGGACCCTGTTTAAACAAGGTTACACTCTAGAGGACGTGGGGGTAGAAAAACTCAATAGGGCAGAAAAGGGGACCGCAAATAAACAAAGTGGAAAAGTAGCAGTAATATAATATAATAAATATGTTAAATAGAAGTGGTCCCAGAACAGAACCCCAAGGGACACCACTTACCACTTTTGTCTAGCTTGAAAATGTACCATTAATGCCAACTCTTTACTCTATATTTAAGCCAGTGCTCATCCCAAGTACAAGAATTTTCGTCTAGACCAATTTCTTTTAGTTTGAACACTAACCTATTATGAGGAACCGTATCAAATGCCTTGGCAAAATCCAAGTAGATCACATCCACTGCAACACCCTGATCTATACTTCTACTTACTTCTTTGTAGGATCAAAAATGTTTTGTTTTATATGTCCTACGTTTCATAAAGTAATGCTGATTATTGCTAATAACACTGCTCCTCCCAGCGAATCACTGAATCTTATCCCTGAATAACCTTTTTTTAAATAAGTTCCCAGCCACAGACGTTAAGCTCACAGGTCTAAAATTTCCAGACAAAGATTTTTAACCATTTTTAATATAGGAACCACATTTGCCTTCCTCCAATTCTCCGGTAAGATTCATGAAAGAAAATAATCTTGAAAGAGTAAATACAGAGGTTCACTTATTTCAACACTTAATTCTTAAGTACTCGAGGGTGAATACCGTCAGGCCCCGGAGCTTTGTTTATATTAACTTTCAATAGCTGCTGTAGCACTTTGTCTTGAGTCATCCAATCACATTTTTTCTACAAGTTTTTTTGCAGTGATCATATGTATATCTCTTACCACAGGATCCTCTTTAATATATACGGAGGAGAAAGTGTTATAATGAGACAGTATATTTGCAGCAAACCTCCTGTTAGCTTACCTGCAGGAGGGTGGCTTACTTGGGGTTGCTGCTGGCTTAGGCTGATGTGTGTGGGCCATGCAACAGCAGCTCACTCCGCCAGTCTTTCTCCCCAGGCTGCTCCATGTGCTGCTCCCACCCTCCTCCTCCCACCCACGTGGCGCTCTTTCAGTCACTTTCTCACTGCCAGCCAATATTACAGGACTATTAAAGTGCCCCGGCGCCCGACCAGGCCCCTGTTCATCAGTACCTATCTTTATACCCTGAGTGAATGGGGCCCCAGTGTGGTTGCACCATTGTAATATGTACACTCCACATTAAAAATGTGTGGCCCGGGCACTGTCACAGTTTTCAACCCCATATGGTGGCCCTGGTAATGTACCCTCTTTAAATTAGTATTTTTCTAAAATGTTTTATTGAGGCGAGCCGTCTCCAGACTTTGCAAAGCAATTCTTGCTACGACTCATGATAAGCTCTGAAGAATAGGAATGTATTAAAATTGGGCAAAAAATAATACACAATTTAAAGCTGAAAAATGCCAAGTCTTAGCAATTAGACAATAATATATGTGAGCTATCTATAAAGGGGTAATAGGTCAATCTACTCACCTTTGTCCTTTCCTCTGATCTGAAAATCTTGCACTGTGCTAGTGGATGGATCACTTGTTATGAACAAACATTTTTATAAAGAAACATTTACTTTTAGCGGCTCTAAAATAAAGCCGTATTTAAGTCCTTGTGTAACTCTGACTTAACATATTACCTTGCAATCCTGTTATAATGCATTGTATACAGTTGTTTTTCATTCTCTGGAAGACTAACAATTGTTCTTTTTAAAGGAACACTCCAATGCCCAAATTTAAGTAAATATTTTTTAATGCATGTATTTATTGGAGGTATACTTTAAAAAGTTTCTTATGAACTGCAGCCTTTGCAAGCCCACCCCCTTTTTCCACTAACAGTGTCTTCACGGGGAAATAGCCTACAAGAGATTTCTCAATGACAAGCCTGTGAAGCACTCCCTCTGTGCATGCCCACACACCTGTCTCATAGAAATTGGACTTTCATAAAATGTCTTTAAAATGGGATAGTCCTGACCCATAAAACAGTTCAGCAAGCTGAATGGCTTTATATGTGTGGAGTGGCCCTTCAATAACCTCAGAATGACAAATGGCTGAATAACATTTTCAGGAACCTGGGGCCATGCAGACTAAGTATGTCCAACAGTTGGTGCTTTAACCAACTTAGCTATCTCACCAACCACTAAACAATCATAGTGTTAAAAGGTTTTAATTTATTTGATAAACTACAGAAAAAGTTGATTTCAGAAACTGATCGTGGCTGTGATATGAAAAACATTACAACGCACTACAAATTTGAAATGTTATAAACTTTTATTACAGAAGTTTAAGGTGAATCTGAAGCAATAAACCAAAGCAGCTCACATTCCGTATTTGATATCCAAGTTTAGGTGGATGGGGAAATGGTTGTGTAAATAACAGGAAGGGCTGTAACGATATGAGCCGCATATTGAATCCTGTAATGATCGTTAGATATGTGCACAGTGCTTTGTACATGTCCCTTCCTGCTCCAAGGAAAACAATTGATCAGGTACACATTGATGTGAAATCCCTAGAACCATTGCATACGACAGTGCTGTCAAACTCTGGTCCCCCAGTTCCTGTTAGACTATAAACCCCATAATTGTTTGAATGCAATAGACGGACAACTCTTGCATACAGTATCTCACTTTGAAAATGCCTTCAGTAACACTTTGAAAAAACTTTTTTTTATGAGGTGAAACACGTGTTTTTTAAAATTGTATTTAAATAAATAAAGAGTAAAGTTAACTTTTTATCCTTACCCCCAGATGCCTTCTCATATGTAAAAGAAAATTCTAGTTACATCCATAGTGGGGATTTGATCTACTAAACCACTGAGAATTGAGCAATACCTAAAGATTGCTCAATAAAATTGGGGATTGTACCACTGTATGCTGATTTATTGGAGCCATTCAGGGCTCTATTACATGTTAGTGCATAATCGATATACTTGCATGATCATTCAAAACCTGCCTCACATGCTACACCATATTTTTTTCCTTTACTCTACTCTATGTTTCATATCCAACATACAGTACAAGAAGATATCTTACATATTGTTAGGCGGAGGTTGTGCGGTCCAGGCTAAATATAAGTAGCATGCCCTACTTATTCCTGTCCTGAAATAGAGATATAGTCTAACATAGCACTGTAGCATCACAAACACAAGGCAACGGTATACAGGGATTGTTTAGCTACACTTACGAGATGTTGCTGAGAGCAATTTGTGGGTTTTTACTACAGCACACGAGGCGCCTGCCTAAAATAGTTCCATGAATTCAGGCTGAGTGGTCGGTCTCTTTCGGGAGTACTATACCAACTAAAATAACAAATATAACATTTCGTACGTAAGCTAGTTAGGTACCCCTCGTTCAGGAGTTTGCTCCCATCGAATGCCGCTCTTCTCAGACGAACGGAACCAAATGGAAATCTCAGCGGTGTTTGCACCGTAGAGTGCCCGATTATAGCAACATGCACTCAACGACCAAACACCACTGTATGTGTTCGCAACTAAAGATGGTTGCTGCCATGTATTCAGCCATACAGACGATGGCCACCCAGTCGACTGCTTAGAACGTTGTGGTTTCGAAGTGTTAAGGAGGTCAAAAGGGTCCATTGGCAGCACATGACTCCTCTGGGTGGTCCAATTGTTCGAGAGTTTGTTCGGTATACGAACACCACACTTATAATCCGCTCGGTCCACAATCCAAAAGAAGGGCAAATAATCCAACTGATTCTGCCACAGGGGTGGGGGCAGGGGAGAACAGTAGGTCCCCCCTTATTGTTCATTTTAGGGCCCCCACTCACTGCTCAGTGGTGGGGGCTGGGGGGACAGTAGGTCCCCCCCTTATTGTTCATTTTAGTGCCCCCACCCTCCGCTCAGGGGTGGGGGCCGGGGGGGACAGTAGGTCCCCCCTTATTGTTCATTTTAGGGCCCCCACCCACCGCTCAGGGGTGGGGGCCGGGGGGGAGGGCGATAGGTCCCCCCCTATTGGTATTTAGGGCCCCCACCCGCTCAGGCTGCTCACTGTTTAATAGACATGCCCCTACTCGCGGTATTGCGAGTAGGGGCACAATTTACTAATACTAAGTAATTTTTACTTAGTATTAGTAAATTTGGCCACACAAAAAAAAATAAAAAATAGGTGGCGGACCGAACATCGCATATGTTCACCGTCCGTGGCGAACGCGAACACGCTATGTTCGCCAGGAACTATTCGCCAGCGAACCGTTCGGGACATCACTAACTGAGACATGAGGACACAGACACTGGGAGACTAGGGGACACAGACATTTAGGGACAATGGGAGACATGGGAACACAGACAATGGAAGACTAAGGGTCACTAGGAGACAGACATTTGGGGACACAGAGACATGGGGACACAAACACTTGGAGACTGGGGACACTGGGAGACATGGGGACACAGAGACATGGGGTCACTGAGAGACATGAGGTCATAGACACTAGGCACTGGCTGGAAGACTTGGGGACACTGGGAGACATGGAGACACAGAGACACTAGGGACACAGAGACATGGGGACACTGGGAGACATGGGGACACTGGGAGACATGGGGACACGGTGTCCCTAGTGTCTCAGTGTTCCCATGTCTCCCAGTGGACCCATGTCTCACAGGGTCCTTCTGTGTCTCCCAGTGTCCTTGTGTGTCTCACAGTGTACCCATGTCTCACAGGGTCCCCATATCTCACAGGGTCCCCATGTCTCACAGGGTCCCCATGTCTCACAGTGTACTTGTGTGTCCCACAGTGTCCCCATGTCTCCTAGTGTCTGTGTCCCCTTGTCTCTGAGTGTCCCCATGTCACTAGGATACTATTGGACACTGAGACACTTGGGGACACTGGGAGATATGGGGGCACTTGTGGATACAGACATAGAAACACTGACACTAGGGACACTGAAAGACATGGGGACACTGACACTGGGAGACTAGGGGACACTGGAAGACATGAGGACACAGACACTGGGAAACATCGGAACACTAAGACATTTGGGGACACTGCGAGACATGGGGGCACAGACACTGAGAGACATGGGGACACTGGGAGACACGGGGACACTGACTGGGATACATGGGGACACTGACTGGAATACATGGGGACACTGACTGGAATACATGGGGACACTGTGTACCGATGTCTCCCAGTGACCCCAAGTGTCTCAGTGTCCCCATATGTCTGTGTCCCCATGTCTCTCTGCAGTCTTTCCCCCACAAACTTACCTAAACTGTGGGCTGTCTCTGCAGGCTGTGAACTGCTGTCTGTACTGTGTAGCTGCTGCCCTGCAGATCAGTGAGTGGAGAGAGGCAGGCATATGCTGAAACTGTCAGGGTACCTGTGGTCTCTACCTCCGAAAGAGGTAGAGACTTAGCTGTTCCTCCATCCAGACGGTCTGATGGCTCCCTTCCCCGCGGTCTATCCGGTCATGCTAGGCCGGCCGCGAGGGAGTGACTGCCTTTTACAGCATCTAGGCAGGAAGTAGTCATCAGGACACTCCCCCGGAACGACCTGTCAGTCAATTGCTGCAGGACCAATCAAGACGCCTCGGAGGCGTGGTCACTGCTCTGAACAGGGTATTTAACAGAGCTTCTTTCATTAGCTCATTGCCCTGTCGTGGTTCTAGCTTGTTCTAGTCACTCAGTGCTTGTGTATTCTATTATCCCTTTTGGTTTTGACCCGGCTTGTTTACCTTACTCTGCTTATCTCTGTTACCCTTGATTCGGCTTGTCTCTCGCTTACCTGTCTTCTGTTACCCTCGACCTCGGCTTGTCTTTGACCATTCTATACTGTACTACTTACGTTAGTCCGGCCATTCTAAGGTCCGGTATACGTATCTGGCTACTGTTTGTACTCTGCGTGTTGGATCCCTGTCCCGATCCTGACATTACGACAGGGCCAATGGATCCTGCGAGTACAAACAGTCAGCTTGCCTCTCCTGATCCTAGGTTTGAAGCCATGGATCACAGAATGGATCAGATGGCGCTTGCGCTACAGGCTCTATTATCTCGTGCCAATAACCCACCAGAGGAGATACATAATACCCCTGTTTCTCCTGTCGGATCAGGTCTAGAGGTAGCCACAGTGGGTGCTTCTTCTCGCATTACCCCCCCAGTACGCTATGGTGGGGCTCCTGAGAAGTGTCGTGGTTTCTTAAACCAAATTAGTATCCATTTTGAATTGCAACCTCGCTCTTACCCTACAGATAGGGCAAAGGTAGGATTTATTATCACCCTACTTATTGAGAAAGCTCTGAGATGGGCCAACCCATTATGGGAGAACGATAACCCATTAGTTTATAACTATAACGCCTTTGTAGTTGCTTTTAGAAGAACATTTGACCCTCCAGGTAGAAAGGTTAATGCAGCCAGATTACTGTTGCGTCTGAAACAGGAGAACCGAACACTGGTGGATTATGCACTAGAGTTCAGGTCTCTGGCGTCAGAGGTCAAGTGGAATGAGCAGGCGTATATGGATGTATTTTTGAATGGCTTATCTGAAGTAATCCTTGATGAGGTTGCTACCAGAGAACTCCCTGAGAATTTAGAGGATTTAATTTCGTTCATCTCTCGTATAGATGAACGTTTAAGAGAGAGACAGAACACTCGAGAGAAGAACCGGAGACCTTCTTTTAGGTAAGCCCCCGCTTTTCCAAGTCCTGACTCCACGGTATCTTTGCTTCCTGAACCTATGCAGATAGGGTATACCCGCCTCTCTGAGGAGGAAAGACAGTACAGGAGAAGAGAGGGTTTGTGTATGTATTGTGGAGCTAAGGGTCATTTACTCTCAAACTGTTCTAACCGCCCGGGAAACGCTCGCACCTAAGTCTCTCTAGAGGACAGGCCTTGGGTGTTTCTATTTTGTCCTCTACTCCTAATTATAAAGATCACAGGCTTCTGCTACCAGTTTCCTTAACTTGCGGGAGGGAAGTAGTAAGGGCTATGGCTTTGATAGATTCCGGTGCTGCTGAGAATTTTATCGACCAAGCCTTTGCCAGTAAAAACAATTTCCCATCCCAGCTAAGGGAGACACCCTTGGCCGTTGAGACCATAGATGGTAGACCACTACTAGACCCTGTTATCTTTCGTGAAACCATACCCATTGAGTTAAATGTTGGCGTCCTACACGTGGAGAATTTATCTCTTCTGCTCATTTCGTCTCCTTCCGTTCCCATAGTTCTGGGGTACCCATGGTTGAAAGAACATAACCCTATTATTGATTGGGAGTTAGGGGAGATACTCTCGTGGGGCCAGGGCTGCCAGGATCGGTGTTTGTGCAAGGTTTCTCCATTAGCTAATATTAACATACAGGAGAATCCTACTCAGTCCACAGAAAGACAAATACCAGACCTTTACCTAGACTTAAGGGCAGTGTTTGACAAGAAGAATGCCGATTCTTTGCCGCCACACAGGTCATTTGACTGTAAAATTAAGCTTCTACCCGGGACTATGCCTCCGAGGGGCCATGTATATCCTTTGTCTGTTCAGGAGAACTCGGTTCTAGAGGAGTATATTCAGGAGAATTTAGAAAAGGGATTCATCAGGAGGTCTTCTTCTCCGGCCGGGGCGGGGTTCTTTTTCATTAAAAAGAAAGATGGCACGCTGAGACCTTGTATCGATTACGAGGCTTAAATAAAATAACTGTCAGAAATGCCCATCCCATCCCACTGATTACCGAGTTATTTGATCGTCTTAAGGGCTCCAAAATCTTCACCAAGTTAGATCTCAGAGGGGCTTACAATTTGGTGAGAATCCAGCAAGGTCACGAGTGGATGACGGCATTCAATACCCGGTATGGCCATTACGAGTACACTGTTATGCCATTTGGACTATGCAATGCTCCTGCAGTATTTCAAGAGTTGATTAATGAGGTACTTAGGGAGTTTCAGCATGATTGTGTTATTGTTTACCTGGACGACATACTAATACACTCTAAGGAGATTGAGACTCACCATAGACAGGTCAGAAAGGTGTTACACAAACTTCTGCAACATGGTCTATACTGCAAATTGGAGAAGTGCAGTTTTGATCAGTCTCAGGTAGACTTTCTTGGGTACGTGATTTCTGGGGAAGGTATTAAAATGGATCCTGGTAAACTCCAATCTATTTTAGACTGGCCTTTGCCCAAAGGACTCAAGGCTATCCAAAGGTTTATTGGTTTTTCCAACTACTATAGGCGCTTCATTAAGGGTTACTCCTCTATCATTGCGCCTATTACCAATATGACGAAACAAGGGGCTGATACTAAGTTCTGGTCTGAGGAAGCTCTTGGTGCTTTTAAGACTCTCAAGGAACTTTTTGCCTCAGCTCCCATTCTAGTTCATCCTGATACGACTCTGCCTTTCCTGCTCGAGGTCGATGCTTCTGAGACAGGAGTGGGGGCTGTTCTGTCTCAAAGGTTAGGGGTGGATAAACCGTTACACCCTTGTGGTTTCTTCTCTAAAAAAATTTCTGGGCCTGAGAGCAGATATGACATCGGGGAGAGGGAACTGTTAGCGGTCATTAAGGCTTTAAAGGAGTGGAGACATTTACTGGAAGGGACACTTCACCCTGTTACTATCCTAACGGATCATAAGAACTTGTCTTATATTGGGGAGGCTAAGCGCTTGTCCGCCAGGCAGGCTCGCTGGGCTTTGTTCCTCACTCACTTTAATTATGTACTTACGTATAGACCTGGTTCTAAGAACTCTAAAGCCGATGCTTTGTCTCGTCAATATGAACCATCCGCTATAACTGAACCACTTCTGTCCTCCATAGTTCCTAAGGGGAATATCATCGCGAACACGAATCTCAGGATTCACTCTCCATTGCTTTCTGAGATCATGAAGTTTCAGCATTTGGCACCCAAACAGACTCCTGGGGATCGACACTTCGTTCCTGCCGCTCTCCAACTGGAGGTGCTGCGCTGTCTCCATAACAGCAAGGTGGCTGGGCATCCTGGTATCCGCAAGACTTATGCGCTGGTCTCTAAAGATTTTTGGTGGCCTGACTTACGCAAGGATATTAAAGAATTCATCGAGGCATGTGAAGTTTGTACCAAGACCAAGCTACCCCATTCGCTTCCATGCGGATTTCTGCACCCTTTAGAGGTTCCTGAAAAGCCTTGGTCCTGTCTGGCAATGGACTTCATTGTTGATTTGCCTATCTCTAAAAAGCAGACTGTCATCCTCACTGTGGTAGACAGATTTACTAAAATGGCTCACTTCATTCCCTTACCTAAACTCCCATCTTCGCCCGAATTAGCGGAGATATTCGCCAGGGAGATTTTCTGGTTGCATGGGATACCTTCCCAAATTGTCTCTGACAGAGGCTCCCAATTTGTTTCCCGTTTTTGGAGATCATTCTGCTCCCAACTAGGCATCAAATTGAATTTCTCCTCTGCCTATCATCCTCAGTCCAATGGAGCTGCTGAACGCACTAACCAAAAAGTTGAACAATATCTACGTTGTTTCGTTTCAGAACACCAGGACGATTGGGTCGGTTTGATTCCTTGGGCGGAGTTTGCACACAACAATCTCGTTTGCGATTCTACTCATTCAAGCCCCTTCTTCATGAATTATGGTTTTCATCCGTCTATTCTTCCTTCGGATTCTCCTTCCCAGGGGGTGCCGTCGGTTGATGTTCATGTTGCCAATTTGAGGAAGTTGTGGGATCAAACTCGACAAATCCTTGTGCACAACTCTATGTTGGTTAAGAAACACGCTGATAAACGTAGAAGGGCGGCTCCGGTCTTTGTTCCAGGTGATAGGGTATGGCTGAGCACGAGGAACATCCGTTTAAAAGTGCCATCCATGAAGTTCGCTCCTCGTTATATTGGACCCTACAGGGTGCTGACCCGTATCAATCCAGTTGCGTATCGTTTAGCTCTTCCTAATAACTTACGCATCCCGAACTCGTTTCACGTTTCATTGCTGAAACCACTCATATGTAACAGATTTTTCTCCACAATAGCCCCTCCTCGCTCCGTTCAGGTGGAGGGTCAGGAGGAGTATGAGGTTAACTCTATTATTGATTCTCGAATCTCCCGGGGGAGAGTACAATATCTGGTTGATTGGAAGGGATATGGTCCTGAGGAGAGGAGTTGGGTACCTCAGGAGGATGTTCATGCTCCCCGTCTCCGCAGGGCGTATCACTCTCGCTTCCCATCTCGTCCCGGTTCATTCCGCCCGGTGGGCGTATCTGAGAGGGGGGTATTGTCAGGGTACCTGTGGTCTCTACCTCCGAAAGAGGTAGAGACTTAGCTGTTCCTCCATCCAGACGGTCTGATGGCTCCCTTCCCCGCGGTCTATCCGGTCATGCTAGGCCGGCCGCGAGGGAGTGACTGCCTTTTACAGCATCTAGGCAGGAAGTAGTCATCAGGACACTCCCCCGGAACGACCTGTCAATTGCTGCAGGACCAATCAAGACGCCTCGGAGGCGTGGTTACTGCTCTGAACAGGGTATTTAACAGAGCTTCTTTCATTAGCTCATTGCCCTGTCGTGGTTCTAGCTTGTTCTAGTCACTCAGTGCTTGTGTATTCTATTATCCCTTTTGGTTTTGACCCGGCTTGTTTACCTTACTCTGCTTATCTCTGTTACCCTTGATTCGGCTTGTCTCTCGCTTACCTGTCTTCTGTTACCCTCGACCTCGGCTTGTCTTTGACCATTCTATACTGTACTACTTACGTTAGTCCGGCCATTCTAAGGTCCGGTATACGTATCTGGCTACTGTTTGTACTCTGCGTGTTGGATCCCTGTCCCGATCCTGACAGAAACTTCCTATCCCTGCCTCTCTCCACAAACTGCAATCCCTACTGGCCGGTGCTGGTATTGCAGAGTAATCTCCATTTGTACTGAGAAAAATACCTGCATTTGTATTGCCTGTATTACAAGGTAGCTTCAAATACTGGCTATGCCAGTACTGGTCAGGTGTGGCAACCCTACCGGCAGTGGGTAAAAAAAAAATATATATATTTTTTTTATTTTTTTTCTCAAATCAATGGGCCTATTCCATGGGCATGGGCATGGAGCTGCAGCTCCATCGGCCCCTATGTTAATCCTGCCCTGGCTCCAGACCAGCAAACTGCTAAAAACCTTAGCGTTTATTGAGGTGGTCACACTTGCTGATGATTAATTAATTAATTAAGGGCATTGATGAGTAGCACCTGTCTGCTACTTAGCCTCTTAATTCCTATGGAAGCAGTAAGGGTATACTTCGATTTTCACACATGACTTCTCCATTTTGGCTTTATTATTGTTAAATAAATCATGACACAGTGTAATATGTCATGTGTTGATGTTCATCATAGGTTGTATTTACCTAATTTTAAGACCTGATAAAGAACAGATGATTGTTATTAAGTCCTGATATGTAAAACCATATAATGCATATGGTAGGGAATATTTACCTAATAAGCAACTGCTTAGAATAAATATATGTTGCACTCTTAGTGTGAATTTAATAGATTAAATAAATCATGTGGCTATTGAGAGATCATTTAAAGAGGCAATCTAAGCAGCACAACCACTACAGCACTCTGTAGTGGTTATGGTGTCAAGAGTCCCCTGGCGCAGTCCTAATATTAAAGGGACACTATAGGTACCCAGACCACTCCAGCTCATTGAAGTGGTTTGAGTGCAGTGTCCCTGTCCCCCTCAATCCTGCAATGTAAATCATTGGTGTTTTTGAGAAACTGCAATGATTACATTGCAGGACTAAGACTGCATGTAGTGGTTGTCAATCAGAAAGTTACAAGAGTCATTTCCTGTTGGCTAGGTGACTTTTGGTCACCTGTAGCTGGACATCCTCACACTCTGGATAAGGATATCCAGCATCAGTTACATCCCTATAGGAAAGCATTGAAGCAATGCTTTCCTATGAGGAAGTCCCAATGTGCTTGCAAAAACTTGCGGAGCATGCGCATTAGCCACCCATTGGATGACGTTGGAGGAGGCGGAGCTCCGACCCAGCGCCGAGTGGGTAACTGTTACAAGATTGTTTTTTTAACCCTTGCAGCGTCGAATCTGCACGAGGGAACTGTAGTGTAAGGAATACAGCTTTGTATTCCTTAGACTATAGAATCCCTTTAACAGTCAAAATATTTTCAAATGGTTTGCAATTATTATGGTTCTACCGGGTACCTGCCCTCTGGCCACTCTTTAGAATTATCACTAAGGTAGACGTTCCCCTTTCACATGAGATATATAAGTTTTGTTTATATATGGACAGAATTCATTGGCTGAAAATGTAACCTGACAATCAATGAATTATATCAATAATGTGGACGTAGGAACCTCAGCTTCAATGATATCCAGAAAGCGGGCTAGATTGGAGGTGCCCATGGAACACAGGAAAGAGTTATACAGTGTCACCAAGGAACTCAGTGCAACATATCCACTACTGATGTCAAAATACTTCTACAGCACACTAAAACAGAAATGTCACAATGAACCATGGAAATAATGTAAATTAAATCGATATCTTTCATGAATTAATTTTCCTATGACAATGATGGCGAACCTATGGCACGCGTGCCACAGGTGGCACGCCGGGCCCTCTCTGTGGGCACGCGGCCATAGGTTTGCCATCAATACAGAGTAGGCGCCTGCCTGCCCAAAACGGCGCGTACTCTGCTTCTGTGTCGGGAGGACAGGGGGAGGGCTCTAGGAAGCAGGTCTCCTGTCCTCCCGCGGGCAATCTGTGTGGAGCATTGCCGTGTGTTACCATGGCAACACTCCACACAGCATCGCACGGAAGGACAGGAGAGTTGCTCCCTACAATCCTTACCACCACCGGACCACCAGGGAGGGCTGTGTAGCCCCCCCTCCTTCATCAAAGGTAAGAAGGAGGGAGGAAGGGGGTGACACAGCACCCCTATCCCCCCCCACACACACAGTACCCCTACCCACCCCCCCAAACACACAGCACCTCTACCCCCAACACACACGGCACCCCTACCCCCAACAAACACACGGCACCCCCTACCTCCCCGCACAGCACCCCTACCTCCCCACACACACACAGACACACACTGCACCCCTCACACAGACACACACTGCACCCCTCACACAAGCACATACACTGCACCCCTCAATGCAGTATGTGTGTGTGTGTTCAGCAGTCTGTGTGTATTTAGTGGACTGTGTGTATGTATTCAGCAGACCGTGTGTATGTATTCAGCAGTCTGTGTGTATCTATTCAGCAGTCTGTGTGTGTGTATTCAGCGGACTCTGTGTGTGTATGTATTCAGCGGACTGTGTGTGTATGTATTCAGCGGACAGTGTGTGTGTACTCAGCAGTCTGTGTGTGTGTACTCAGCAGTCTGTGTGTGTGTGTGTACTCAGCAGACTGTTGGTGTATGTATTCAGCAGTCTGTGTATTCAGCAGACTGTGTGTATGTATTCAGCAGACTGTGTGTGTGTGTATTCAGCAGACTGTGTGTGTGTGTGTGTATTCAGCAGACTGTGTGTGTGTGTACTCAGCAGTCTGTGTGTGTGTACTCAGCAGTCTGTGTGTGTACTCAGCAGTCTGTGTGTGTGTACTCAGCAGTCTGTGTATTCAGCAGACTGTGTGTGTGTGTGTATGTATTCAGCAGACTGTGTGTATGTATTCAGCAGACAGTGTGTGTGTGTGTGTGTGTGTACTCAGCAGTCTGTCTGTGTATTTAGCGGCCGGTGTGTGAATGTGTTCAGCAGTCTGTGTGTATGTATTGCATTTGTTGGAGATACTAATAAATATAAGCTTAATTTTATCGATATATATCATTATTTAAAATTTGTATCATTGAACTCTCTGTTGAGTTCTTCTTTTAAAACTAAATTTGTTAATTAGTTCGGACAACTGTACGAGTTGTTTTTTCTAAACTTAGACCTCAGTATTCAGGTTTAATTGCCGTGTTGGCACTTTGAGGGAAAAAAAGTTGGCATGTATTGCGGTTTGGGCACTCGGGCTCAAAAAGGTTCGCCATCACTGTCCTATGACAATAAAAAAGCAGGGATTACTTTTTCTTAATTATGTGTTATTTACCTGTAAAAGAGCATAGGGAGAATTTTCCACATAAGGTTATATTTCGAAAGCAAGATATGAGTTAAACGAATAAGTGACAGATGGGGGAATTATTTATAGAGATGAGAGGAGCTCACTGATGCTATATTTAATACAGCGTTATTTACTGACGTGTCAATCATCAGGCATTCAAAGTAAGTTTCACATTTTAGGCAATAACAGATAATATAAAAAAAGAAAGAAAAGGTTTCCAATTTTGACCTCAAATAAAAAAAACAGATTTTTTTTATACACTATACTTTGTTACAATTAATATCTCTGCTAGTAGCAACATTGTATAGTTGATCAGAAATATCAGAGAGCAGACTACAGTCAATATTTGATAATCCCTATCTATAAACCACGCAATTTGCAAATTTAGGCAGATTAGCCATGTACATACATAGTTACATAGTTGAAAAGAGACTTGCGTCCATCAAGTTCAGCCTTCCTCACATTTGTTTTTTGCTGTTGATCCAATAGAAGGCAAAAAAAGCCCAGTTTGAAGCACTTCCAATTTTGAAAACTAGGAATTCTTGACCCCAGAATGGCAGTCAGATTTATCCTTGGATCAGGATAAGCTATTACCCTACATTGAAAGATTATAACCTTCAATATTCTGTTTTTGCAAGCATGTACCTAGTTGCTGTTTGAACATCTGTATGGACTCTGATAAAACCACTTCTTCAGGCAGAGAATTCCACATCCTTATCGTTCTTACAGTAAAAAATCCTTTTCTTTGCCTTAGACTAAATCTTTACAATGCTATTTGTCAGCTGATATTGATTCACAACTTCTACTCATCCCTTCCCTCTCCTGTCTCTTACTGGCCATCTTCACATATAACACTACCCTCACCTCTGCCTTGAATGCTGCAGCCCCGCTCCAAACATGCACTTCGAGGAGGACACGCCCCAAACCGTGGCATACTAACTCAACACGCTACCTGCAAAGATGCTCCCGTTGTGCTGAACGCTCTTGGAGGAAGTCTGGCGCCCAGGCAGACTTTCTCCATTATAGATTCATATTGTACAGCGCAGCCCTTGCCCTCGCCAAACAGTCATACTTTTCCTCTCTCATTAGTTCATGTTCCCGCAATCCCAGGTGTCTATTTGACACCTTTATCTCTCTTCTTCGCCCTGTTGTGGCCACCCCCCAAACTAACCTTACAGCCAAGAGCTTTGCATGCTACTTTACTGACAAGATTTAACAGCTAAGGAAAGAATTCTCCCCACCTTGCTGTTCTTTTTCTCAACCGCATGTTGATCATGCCTTTCCTACCCTTCAGACTTTCTCCCCGGCTACTGAACAAGAGGTGGCTGCGCTTCTCCTTTCCTCTCGCCCCACCACTTTCCCGCTCAATCCTGTCCCATCTCACCTTAGAAGATCTCTCTCCCCCGTCTTGTGCCTTCCTTAACACATCTTCAACTGCTCTCTCTCTTCCGGTGTTGCCCATGCTGATCTTAAACATGCCACTGTAGTACCTATCCTGAAAAAAACATCTCTTTACCCATCCTTCCACTATCCATAGGTATGCCCCTTCTTGGACTCTCCGCTTTGCTCGTGATCTTCTCCTGTCCGCTGCTCGCACCCGTACGCCCAACTCACGCTTGCAGGACTTCTTGCGGGCGGCTCCCTTCCTATGGAATAGCCTGCCTACCGCCATCAGACTCTCCCCTAGTCTTGCATCTTTTAAGAAGTGCCTTAAAACCCATCTCTTTAGGAAAGCGTATGGCATCCCAGAGTAACCTCTACCTTACATAACTGTCTCTTGCTCTCTCCTAAAGGGTATCATTTTACTCTCTCCTCCAGCTCTGCTTCACTCCCACCTTATTTGATTGCTATTTCCTGTCTTAATATGTTTTATACCCCACCTCCTATAGACTGTAAGCTCGTTTGAGCAGGGTCCTCTTCAACTTATAGTTCCTGTAAGTTTTCTTGTAATTGTCCTATTTATATTTAATTCCTCCTCCCCCCCATAATATTGTTAAGTGCTACGGAATCTGTTGGCGCTAAATTAATGGCAATAATAATATTTACAGTTCTGTCAAACTAAGTTCCCTTGAATTTTGAAGAATGTAAGGCTTGCAAGAGCAGTCAGCACTTCTGAATATGTTTTAGTGCATTATAATTAAAACAATGATGACTGCGAGTACAATTTTTTTTAGTGAAACACTAAAAGGCTGAAAGACCTAAATTGGTCTTTCAGACAAATATACTAATATTAAGTAAAGATTACTTAGTATCAGTAAATTTTGCCCCTACTCGCTATAACGGGAGTAGGGGAATGTCTATTAAACAGTGAGCAACCTGTAAAAATAAAACAAAAAAACATGTCCCCCTCCCCCTCCTAACCTGAAAGGGGGACCTATTGCGCCCCCCCCGGCCCCCACCCCTGAACGGCGGGTGGGGGCCCTAAAGTAAAATAAGGCGGGGGGACCTAAAATTAAAGTGAAATAGTGTCAAAACATCAAAAAAGCAAATTAGTGATCTATAGACCAGAGTACTTATGATTATAACTAGGCTAAACAAATGGGGAAAATTAAAAGCCTTCATTTACACCCCTTGGATAAGGAGTCTTTAATATGTAAATCCATAGGCACACCCGTTGTATCTTGTATCAAGAATCTGCCAAAGTCTCCATATCTCTGGTCTTCTTTGACAAGTTCCAGCCCACAAAACCATAGCCCTTTTGAATCTCCTGCATGGTATGCCTTCAGATGTCTAGAAATAGGGGACATGTTCTTTGATTCTTTTCTTAATAATACAGAGTGTTTAACCCACATATTTGAAATCACAACATAAGTGAGGAGGTAAATTTGCATAAATTCCTACCTCTATGCACTGAAATACTCACATATGTATTAAGAACACCATTCAAGTGTGTAACCCTAACCTAACCATAACCCTAACCCTTCTCCCAATCCAACCCTACCCCTAACCCTACTCCTAACCCAGATCCAACCCTACCCCTAACCGTACCCTAACCCTACTCCTAACCTAATCCTACTCCTAACCCACCCCTATCCCTAACCCTACTCCAACCCCAATCTGACCCCTACCCGTTTTGCCACTTTTCAGAAGTCCGAAGCACTTTGGCAATTTCGGTTCGGCACTTCGACACTTCAGACTGAACCGAGTTGCACATGTCTATTGTCTAACATATCTGGCATTTTAGAAAATAGGGAACACATCTATTATTCTATTTCTGAATCCTATATTGTTTGTGAATTTGTCCCACCAACTCGTTTACTCTTTGAGTCTATGGGATTTAGTTTGTGTCTCTTTGATGAATTTTTTTATTTACATCTATGACCCAAAGCAGTGACATTAAATTTCCTACCCGAGTTTTAGCTTTTTCCATCTTATACCATGTTTTTTGGATTGCAGCAATATTTTGTGAAAGTAATATATGAAAAAGTCTGCTAGCCTAACATTATATAATTTCCGGGCACCCCAACCCTCCAATCGGCCTTGATCTAGCCAAAACTTTAATTTTAACCCTTGTTTTCTTGCCGCCCCATACAAATTTATGGATTTACTGACCTCTACTTCTGTTATAGGCTGGTTTATCAGCTTTAATTGGTCGGGTAGGATTTTTGGCATGGGTAAGTTTTTTAAAGAATTCCTCAATCTTTTTCCCTGACAAATATTTCTTCTGGTAGGTTATGCAGATTCTGATAAAAAGTCTGAAACGCTATACCTACTTTTTCTGGGGACATTAGATAAGTTTCTTTGTCTTTTATTTTAAATAAAATAAAAGCTCCCAATAGGAAGGCCTCTCCTCCAAGAGAGTATAGCAGGTATAGCTGTGCAGAGGCGGCTCTCTAATTAGGCGATTTAGGCGGCCGCCTAAGGCCTCGCGCTGATGGGGGCCTCGCGGCCGCCTAAATCGCCTTAGGGCAGTGTGACAGGTCGGGTCCTCGGTCAGAGACCGAGGACCCGACACAGGAGGGGGCCCGGCGGCTTGCCCTTAATGCCGCCGGGTGCGAGGCCCCTCCTATGCCTGCCCGGGAGAGAGCCAGCCTGTCTGCAGCTCCACCGAGTGCAGAGCTGCAGACTGAGTGGGTCTCGCGATCTCACCCAATCAGAGCGTTGCTGCGGGTTACCACGGCAACGCTCTGACTGACTGAGATCGCGAGACTAAACTTACCACGTGGTCTGCAGCTCTGCACCCGGCGGAGCTGCAGACTGTAAAGGGAGCCCACCGGACCACCAGGGAAACAGCCTGGCCGCCCACTGGACTGGACCACCAGGGAAAAAGCCTGGCCGCCCACTGGACCACCAGGGAAACAGCCTGGCCGCCCACTGGACCACCAGGGAAACAGTCTGGCCGCCCACTGGACCACCAGGGAAACATAAGGTATTTATGCCACCCCACCACCCTCTGCCCCAGCCACCCCACCACCCACAGCCACCCCACCACCCTCTGCCCCAGCCACCCCACCACCCACAGCCACCCCACCACCCTCTGCCCCAGCCACCCCACCACCCACAGCCACCCCACCACCCTCTGCCCCAGCCACCCCACCACCCACAGCCACCCCACCACCCTCTGCCCCAGCCACCCCACCACCCACAGCCATCCCACCACCCTCTGCCCCAGCCACCCCACCCCCCTCTGCCCAGCCACCCCACTAGCCACCCCACCACCCACAGCCACCCCACCACCCTCTGCCCCAGCCACCCCACCACCCTCTGCCCCAGCCACCCCACCAGCCACCCCACCACCCACAGCCACCCCACCACCCTCTGCCCGTAGCCACCCCACCACCCACAGCCACCCTCTGCCCCAGCCACCCCACCACCCTCTGCCCCAGCCACCCCACTAGCCACCCCACCACCCACAGCCACCCCACCACCCTCTGCCCCAGCCACCCCACCACCCACACCGCCCCAGCCACCCCACCACCCACAGCCACCCCACCACCCTCTGCCCCAGCCACCCCACCACCCACAGCCACCCCACCACCCTCTGCCCCAGCCACCCTACCCTCTGCCCCAGCCACCCCACCCTCTGCCCCAGCCACCCCACCAGCCACCCTCTGCCCCAGCCACCCCACCACCCTCTGCCCCAGCCACCCCACCACCCTCTGCCCCAGCCACCCCACCACCCACAGCCACCCCACCACCCTCTGCCCCAGGCACCCCACCACCCTCTGCCCCAGCCACCCCACCAGCCACCCCACCACGCTCTGCCCCAGCCACCCCACCACCCACAGCCACCCCACCACCCTCTGCCCCAGCCACCCCACCACCCCACCACCCTCTGCCCCAGCCACCCCACCAGCCACCCCACCACCCTCTGCCCCAGCCACCCCACCACGCTCTGCCCCAGCCACCCACCACCCACAGCCACCCCACCACCCTCTGCCCCAGCCACCCCACCACCCACAGCCACCCCACCACCTCTGCCCCACCCACCCCACCACCTCTGCCCCAGCCACCCACAGCCACCCCACCTCTGCCCCAGCCACCTCTGACCCCACCCTCCTGCCCCAGCCACCCTACCACCCTCCTGCCCCAGCCACCCTACTGCCCCAGCCATCCTACCACCCTCTGCCCCAGAAACCCTACCACCCTCTGCCCTCCTACCACCCACTACCCTGTCACTGTCCTCCTACCACCCTCTGCCCTAGCCACGCTACCACCCTCTGCCCCAGCCACGCTACCACCCTCTGCCCCAGCCACCCTACCACCCTCTGCCCCAGCCACCCTACCACCCTCTGCCCCAGAAACCCTACCACCCTTTGCCCCAGCCACCCTACCACCCTCTGCCCTCCTACCACCCCACTACCCTGTCACTGTCCTCCTACTGCCCCAGCCACCCTACCACCCTCTGCCCCAGAAACCCTACCACCCTTTGCCCCAGCCACCCTACCACCCTCTGCCCTCCTACCACCCCACTACCCTGTCACTGTCCTCCTACCACCCTACCGCCCCAGCCACCCTACCAGCCTCTGCCCCAGAAACCCTACCAGCCTCTGCCCCAGCCACCCTACCACCCTCTTCCCTCCTACCACCCCACTACCCTGTCACTGTCCTCCTACCACCCTCTGCCCCAGCCACCTTACCACCCTCTGCCCCAGCCACGCTACCACCCTCTGCGACAGCCACCCTACCACCCTCTGCAACAGCACCTTATACACACAATGCAAACCCTATTTTTAACTTTAGATGTTAGTGGGGGCCTCATGTTTGAGTTTCGCCTAAGGCCTCACAAAGTCTAGAGCCGCCACTGTAGCTGTGAAGCTCCTACAAGAGCTAGTGGTTATAGCTTGTATAGCAGGTCCTACAACACGAGGCAGGCTCTATGTTGAGGGTAAAGCAGGTCCCTACAAACACAAGGCAAGGCTCTATGTTCAGGGTAAAGTAGGACTCAATTTTAATGGTGCCACACTGGCCTTTTATGACAATCCCCATGCAAGGGGTACGGCCACATGGGTCTTGTTGGGGACTCCAACACAAAGACACAGACCAATAAGAAAAGTGATTAATTAAATGCATGACACTACCATAACAAACATACAATTCCTCCTCTCTGCCTGGGAGATAATTGAGTCAGATACTGTATCAACTCAATTATCTCCAGGGAGAAAAAACACATATTTCTAAAAAGTCCCCAAAGTACCCCAAAACACATAGTATCCCCACAAATGTTACACCCCCTGATAGCCCTGATCTGGGTGACCAGCATATCCAAAAATCACCCACATCAGTTCAGGGGTTCAGAAATTTTATGGAAGTCATATTTTTTACCGCAGGCATGGTCCCATAGCCGGAAATAGTTCCATAGAATCGCGGCTAAGTGCAGCTGGAGGACCGGGCAGGAACTGTGAGGTTTTCATGCCGAAAATAAGTCCCCCTGAAGTCTTATTTGTGGTTTTGGTCCATGCGAACAAGATGGCCGCGTAGTCGAATGGCACTTCAAATGGCTGCCGGAGTTCGCAGTGCCACTTCGAAAGTTTGAATGGTTCCTGTTATAAGTCCCAACAGGCACAAATAGTGCTTTTCAAATAGGGTTTAACACAAGGGCCATAGTCACAAGGTAGGAGGCTGGCAAGTATGCCCCAAACCCGAGCCCGGACATTTCGGTAACAGTTCGGGTTCGAGTTCGGTGTTCGGCGATTTAATGGCGCGTTTTGAAACGCGGCGGCCCTAAATACCAATAAGGGGGGACACCTATTGTCCTCCCCCTGGCCTCCACCCCTGAGCAGCGGGTGGGGGCCCAAATTAGAATAAGGTGGGGGAACCTATTGTCCTCCCCCCTGGCCCCCACCCCTGAGCGGTTGGTGGGCCCTAAATAAAAATTGGAGGGGACCTAATGTCCTACCCCCTGGCCCCCACCCCTGAGCGGTGGGTGGGGGCCCTAAATACCAGTTGGGGGGGACCTAACGTCCTCCCCCCTGAGCAGTGGGTGGGGGCCCTAAATAGCAATTGGGGGCAGTGGCGTCTCTAGGATTCATTTTTAGGGTGGGTACATGGTGGGCCAGGGACAAAAGTAGGGGGGCACAGTTAACCCCGCCCTCGCCGCAGTTTGACCCCGCCCCTGCCGCATGTTAAGCCCCGCCCCCATGTGTTTTTTTGTTTTTTTTTTAATAATCCCTGGTGGAGGATTCATTATTTTCCACCAGTGATTATTAAAAAAACAAACATTTCCCTTGATATAGTGCCATAGTTGCCAACATTTGAGAAATTGGGACATTCAGCACTCCCTGTACAGTGCTGCTCTCTGTATAATACATGGCTGTGTGTATAATATCCTGGGACAGTCAATGCTCCCTGTATAGTGTTGCTCTCTGTATAATACATGGCTGTGTGTATAATATCCTGGGACAGTCAGTGCTCCCTGTATAGTGTTGCTCTCTGTATAATACATGGCTGTGTGTATAATATCCTGGGACAGTCAGTGCTCCCTGTATAGTGTTGCTCTCTGTATAATACATGGCTGTGTGTATAATATCCTGGGACAGTCAGTGCTCCCTGTATAGTGTTGCTCTCTGTATAATACATGGCTGTGTGTATAATATCCTGGGACAGTCAGTGCTCCCTGTATAGTGTTGCTCTCTGTATAATACATGGCTGTGTGTATAATATCCTGGGACAGTCAGTGCTCCCTGTATAGTGCTGCTCTCTGTAAATACAGATCTGTTTGTGTATAATATCCCAAGACAGAGAGCAGCACTATACAGGGAACACTGATTGTCCCAGGATATTATACAGACACAGACCTGTATTATACAGAGAACAGCACTATAGTATTATACAGGTAACTGAGCATATACCCCATGTCCCAATCTCTAGACTACAAGTACCTGTCAACAGCAGCTCCCAGATGCGTGTAACAGGGCTAAAGTGTGCGGCAGCTCACACAGGTGATTCAGCGGTAAATTGCACTCGCTGGCAGAGCCAAACTGGAAAGTAGCCCTGGAAAAAAATGTATGCCATTCCTACAGGTCAATATATATATATATATATATATATATATTACAGTGAGCACACAAGCTCACTGACATGCGCAAATAGGCTCACTGACAGACAAAAAACTCTCTGACTCGCACACAGGCTTACTACAGACAAACTCACTTGTATAAACACAAGGCTCACTACAAAGATGTTCAGGAACACACATGCTCAATAAATAGAAGCTCACTGACACACACAAGCAGTACCATCTTAACAGTGTTAAGGGCCCCTGGGCAAAGCAGTGCACTGGGGCCCTTCCTACACAACAACTCACAGGAATAAAAATTGTAATTATTGATAGACTGCTGAGTACATACACACAGTACACAAATACGAACACCGAGAAACTTCTGAATACACACACACAGACGTTGCTGAATGCACACAGACGTTGCTGAATGCACACAGGCTGATTTTTACACTTACACACAGACTGCTGAATCCAACACACACACACAGCTGAGTCCATACACACACACACACACACACACACACAGAGTCCATACACACAGAGACTGCTGAGTCCTAGATACAGACACACACATACTGCTGAGTCCATACACACACACACAGACTGCTGAGTTCATACACACATACAGATTGCTGAGTCCATACACACAGACACACACACTGCTGAGTCCATACACACACACACACACACAGATACACACACAGACTGCTGAGTCCACCCACACACACACACACACAGACTGCTGAGGTCATACACACACACACACACACACACACAGACTGCTGAGTCCATATATACACACACAAACACACAGACTGCTGAGTCCATACACACACACACACACACAAACACACAGACTGCTGAGTCCATACACACACACACACACACAGACTGCTGAGTCCATATACACACAGACTGCCGAGTCCATACACACACACACAGTGGGCTGAGTCCATACACACACAGACTGCTGAGTCCATATACACACAGACACACACACACACACACAGAGTGCTGAGTCCATACACACACACACACACACAGACTGCTAAGTCCATATACACACAGACTGCCGAGTCCATACACACACACAGTGGGCTGAGTCCATACACACACAGACTGCTGAATCCATACACACACACACAGACTGCTGAGTCCACACACACACACACACAGACTGCTGAGTCCATACACACAGACACACACACAGACTGCTGAGTCCACACACACACACACACAGACTGCTGAGTCCATACACACAGACACACACACAGACTGCTGAGTCCATACACACACACATACTGCTGAGTCCATACACACACACAGACACACAGACTGCTGAGTCCATACACACACAGACTGCTGAGTCCATACACACACAGACTGCTGAGTCCATACACACACAGACTGCTGAGTCCATACACACACACAGACTGCTGAGTTCATACACACATACAGATTGCTGAGTCCATACACACAGACACACACACTGCTGAGTCCATACACACACACACACACACACACAGACACAGACACAGACTGCTGAGTCCATACACACACAGACACAGACACAGACTGCTGAGTCCATACACACACAGACTGCTGAGCAGAGGCGGCTCTAGACTTTATGAGGCCTTAGGCGTAACTCAAACATGAGGCCCCACTAACAACAAAGTGTCACATATACACATTGATGCACAGTACCTGTGTATGTGCCTGAGAGTGTGTCTGACAGAGAGTATCCTTGTGTGTGAGAATGTATGTCTCTGTGAGCATGTTTGCGTTTTTGTCTGAGACTGAAGTGTGTTGTGTGTATGGCGGGTGATGGTGTGACGGGGGTGATGGTGAGAGGGAGAGCGGGGTGATGGTGAGAGTGAGCCGGGGGTGATGTGAGAAGGAAGGGGGGTGATGTGAGAAGGAGGGGGGGTGATGTGAGAAGGAGGGGGGGTGATGTGAGAAGGAGGGGGGGTGATGTGAGAAGAGGGGGGGTGATGTGAGAAGAGGGGGGGGTGATGTGAGAAGGAGGGGGGGTGATGTGAGAAGGAGGGGGGGTGATGTGAGAAGGAGGGGGGGTGATGTGAGAAGGAGGGGGGTGATGTGAGAGTGGAGGAGGGGTGATGTGAGAGTGGAGGAGGGGTGATGTGAGAGTGGAGGAGGGGTGATGTGAGAGTGGAGGGGGGGTGATGTGAGAGTGGAGGGGGGTGATGGTGAGAGGGAGAGCGGGGTGATGGTGAGAGTGAGCCGGGGGTGATGTGAGAAGGAAGGGGGGTGATGTGAGAAGGAGGGGGTGATGTGAGAAGGAGGGGGGGTGATGTGAGAAGGAGAGGGGGTGATGTGAGAAGAGGGGGGGTGATGTGAGAAGAGGGGGGGTGATGTGAGAAGGAGGGGGGGTGATGTGAGAAGGAGGGGGGTGATGTGAGAAGGAGGGGGGGTGATGTGAGAAGGGGGGTGATGTGAGAAGGAGGGGGGGTGATGTGAGAGTGGAGGAGGGGTGATGTGAGAGTGGAGGAGGGGTGATGTGAGAGTGGAGGAGGGGTGATGTGAGAGTGGAGGGGGGGTGATGTGAGAGTGGAGGGGGGTGTTGTGAGAGTGGAGGGGGGTGTTGTGAGAGTGAGGGGGGGTTGACGTGAGAGTGAGGGGGGGTTGACGTGAGAGTGAGGGGGGTTGACGTGAGAGTGAGGGGGGGTTGACGTGAGAGTGAGGGGGGGTTGACGTGAGAGTGAGGGGGGTTGACGTGAGAGTGAGGGGGGGTTGACGTGAGAGTGAGGGGGGGTGATGTGAGAGTGAGGGGGGGTGATGTGAGAGTAGGGGGGGTGATGTGAGAGTGAGGGGGGTGATGTGATAGTGAGGGGGGTGATGTGATAGTGAGGTGGGTGATGTGATGTGAGAAGGAGGGGGGTGATGTGAGAAGGAGGGGGTTGATGGTGAGGGGGGTGAGGCTGAGGGGGGTGAGGCTGAGGGGGGTGAGGGGTGAGGGGTGAGGCTGAGGGTGGTGAGGAGTGAGGCTGAGGGGGGTGGGGGGTGAGGGGTGAGGCTGAGGATGGTGAGGGGGTGATGCGGGTGGTTGGGGTGGGGGGGGGTGATGCTGAGGGAGGTGAGGTGGTGATGCTGAGGGAGGTGGTGATGCTGAGGGTGGTGGGGTGGTGAGGCTGAGGGTGCTGAGGCTGAGGGTGGTGGGGGGTGCTGAGGCTGAGGGTGGTGGGGGTGGTGAGGCTGAGGGTGGTGAGGCTGAGGCCGAGGGTGGTGGGGCTGAGGGTATTGGGGAGGGTGGGGAGGCTGAGGGTGGTGGGGGGTGCTGAGGCGGAGGGTGGTGTGGGGTGCTGAGGCTGAGGCTGGTGGGAGGGTGGTGGGGCTGAGGGAGGGTATTGGGGAGGGTGGGGAGGCTGAGGTTATTGGGGAGGGTGGGGAGGCTGAGGGTGGTGGGGGTGCTGAGGCTGAGGTTATTGAGGAGGGTGGGGAGGCTGAGGGTGGTGGGGGTTGCTGAGGCTGAGGGTGGTGAGGCTGAGGGTGGTGGGGAGGGTGGTGGGGCTGAGGGTATTGGGGAAGGTGGGGAGGCTGAGGTTATTGGGGAGGCTGAGGTTATTGGGGAGGGTGGGGAGGGTGCTGAGGGTGGTGTGGGGTGCTGAGGCTGGTGGGGAGGATGGTGAGGCTGAGGGTGGTAGGGAGTCCATACATACAGACACACAAACTTCCTCACTAACACACACACACACACACACACACAAGCACATTAAAGGACCACTCTAGTGCCAGGAAAGCATACTCGTTTTCCTGGCACTAGAGTGCCCTGAGGGTGCCCCCACCCTCAGGGACCCCCTCCCGCCCGGCTCTGGAAAGGGGAAAGGGGTTAAATCTTACCTTTTTCCAGCGCTGGGCGGAGAGCTCTCCTCCTGCTCTCCTCCTCCGATCCGCCTCTTCTCCTCCCCGTCGGCTGAATGCGCACGCGCGGCAAGAGCTGCGCGCGCATTCAGCCGGTCACATAGGAAAGCATTCATAATGCTTTCCTATGGACGCTTGCATGCTCTCACTGTGATTTTCACAGTGAGAATCACGCAAGCGCCTCTAGCGGCTGTCAGTGAGACAGCCACTAGAGGATTAGGGGGAAGGCTTAACTAATTGATAAACATAGCAGTTTCTCTGAAACTGCTATGTTTATAAAACAATTAGTTAACCCTAGCTGGACCTGGCACCCAGACCACTTCATTAAGCTGAAGTGGTCTGGGTGCCTAGAGTGGTCCTTTAAGCCTACCTGACCCTGGAGCCTGTTGCTGGGGGTCAGCCATCTTCTATCCTTTCCAGCAGCAGCATGGGCTGCTGTTTAACGGCGGGGGCGGGGCTTGTGTGCGGGAGGCGGGGCTTCGTTTGGGGGCGGAGCCTGTGCCTGGGAGCCTGTCAGTGCTCCCTCCGGCCACAGACAGCCCCCTGCACAGTTCCAGCTGCTCTGCCCTGCATTCCCTTGGTCTGTAACAGGCTGTTACAGCCCGAGGGAATATAATTTTAACACATGGCCAGCAGGTTGCTGGCATTTGGGGGGGCACAGCATAATGTGGGGGGGGGGGCATGGCCCCCTCTGGCCCCCCCCTAGCGACGCCACAGATTGGGGGGGAACATAATGTCCTCCCCCCTGGCCCCCACCCCTGAGCAGTGGGTGAGGGCCCTAAATAGCAATACCTTATGTCCTCCCCCCTGAACCCCACCCCTGGGGACCCTAAATTAGAATAAGGGGGGGACCTAATGTCCTCCCCCCTGGCCCCCACACCTGAGCGGTGGGTGGGGGCCCTAAATAGCAATTAGGGGGGCCCTAAATAGCAATTGGGGGGAACATAATGTCCTCCCCCCTGGCCCCCACCCCTGAGCGGTGGGCGGGGGCCCTAAATAGCAATTAGGGGGGGACCTTATGTCCTCCCCCCCTGACCCCCACCCCTGGGGACCCTAAATTAGAATAAGGGGGGGACCTAATGTCCTCCCCCCTGCCCCCCCCCCGAGCGGTGGGTGGGGGCCCTAAATAGCAATTAGGGGGGCCCTAAATAGCAATTGGGGGGAACATAATGTCCTCCCCCCTGGCCCTCACCCCTGAATTGCTAAATTAGAATAAGGACCTAATGTCCTCCCCCCGGGCCCCCACCCCTGAGCGGTGGGTGGGGGCCCTAAATAGCAATTAGGGGGGGACCTTATGTCCTCCCCCCTGACCCCCACCCCTGGGGACCCTAAATTAGAATAAGGGGGGGACCTAATGTCCTCCCCCCTGCCCCCCCCCGAGCGGTGGGTGGGGGCCCTAAATAGCAATTAGGGGGGGACCTAATGTCCTCCCCCCTGGCCCCCACCCCTGAGTGGTGGGTGGGGACCCTAAATAAAAATTGGGGGGGACCTAATGTCCTCCCCCCTAGCCCCCACCCCTGGGTATCCTAAATTAGAATAAGGGGGGGCTAATGTCCTCCCCCCTATCCCTCACCCCTGAGCGGCGGGTGGGGGCCCAAAATAAAAAAAATAACCCCTCCACCCAGGTGACTAGGGGTTCCCAAACCCCTAGTCACCCCCCCCAAAAAAAATAATTAACCCCTACCTACCCCCCTCACCCTTAAAATAATGAGGGAGGGACCTTTAACTAAGTACCTGTAAAAATTAAATAAAACTTACCATTTGATGTTTTCTTTCTTTTAAAATCTTCTTTTTTCAGCCCTCAAAAAGGCCAAATAAAAATCCATAATAACCGACGCACTTAAAAACAAACAAAAACAAAAACAAACCCATCTTCACCCATGGAGGACTCCGCGCAGACTGAGCTGGTTTGAAATCCACCAATCAGAGTGCTCTGTGTCATTTTACACAGCGTGGGAAAGTTCTTTGGAATTTTCCCACGCTGTGTAATTTGACTCATAACACTCTGATTGGTGGATTAAGTAATCAATCAGAGTGTTATGAGTCAAATTACACTGCGTGGGAAAATTCCAAAGAACTTTCCCACGCTGTGTAAAATGACACAGAACACTCCGATTGGTGGATTTCAAGCCAACCAATCAAGAGTGCTGTGACAGGTAAATGTAGAGACTTACCTGTTAGTCTCTTCATTTACCTGTTAGAACACTCTGATTGGATGACTTAAACCCACCAATCAGAGGGCTCTGAGCCTAATTTCAGGGCAGGGCAAGGCTTTATAAGTCTTCCCCCTTGCCCTGCAGAGCTCAGTCTGCGCGAAGCCCTCCATGGGTGAAGATGGATTATTATTTTTTTATTTTTTTTTTAGTTTTAACTTTTTTATTGCAATATTATGAGCAATACAATGAAGTCAACAATGTAACAGGATAATAGATGGGTACAAGTATATCAGCATTGTTGATAACAGGAAGAGGGCAGTGTAAAACCTGTGGTTGTAGCAAAGGGGGGTTTCGTTACGTGTAGGAGAGGTTTATACGGCTTTGATGTCTGCATACACAGTAATACGATACAGGTGGCGAACTAGAGTGTAGTGTATGTTGAGAAGTGGAGAGCATAGGATGACGTAATAGCGGGTCATCGGGTAAAGTAAGGTGGTACGCGCTGTTATCGTAAGGTGGGAATAAAGCAGCGGCGTGTGGATGTAGACACCGGGTGGTGGTACAATGAAGTGTACCACAGTTTGAGAGGTTAATACGGCTTATCAGCCCGGGAGTTCGGTAATGTTCGAGGGAGGGTAGGGGCCGAGGCCTGATGGGGGAAGTGGTGGCTGTCGCCTTATCATTGATTCCCTTGGAGGAAGTGGAGCCAAGGTGTCCATGTGGTGTGGTATTCGTCATATTTGAGAGTGAAGGAGTAGGACAGTTCCTCCATTGTTCTAATAGAGTCAACCTTGGTGATCCATGCTCTAATGGTCGGGGCTGTGGTTTGTTTCCATATCGTGGGGATTAGAGCGTTGGCTGCCGTTAGGAGGTGATTGAGTAGGATGCGTTGGCGTTTGTTTAGCGGTAGGGGGTATGTTAGGAATAACATGGTTTCAGGTGTTTGGGGAAGGTTGATGCCAGTGATGGTGTGTATGAGGTTGGCAATCTTTCTCCAGTAGTCTTGGATCATAGGACAGAGCCACCAAATATGACCTGTGGTTCCCTCAGCTTGTTTGCATCTCCAGCATGTTTTAGGTGTGTTGGGGAAGAACCTGTTAATGCGAGTTGGCGTATAGTGCCACCTGGCAACTCGCTTATAATTGCTTTCGTGGGACGTGGGTGCTATTGCTTCTGGATGTCTGGAAGATGTTTTGGAAAATTTTGTGCCAGTCTTTAGCCTGTGTTTGGGTGGACAATTCTTTGTCCCAATGTGTGGTGTAATTTGGCAGGATCTCATCCTGACTATGGCGAATTGTTTTGTAAAAGGATGAGATTAGACCCCTACGTAATGTGTGTTGGGAGCATTGTATTTCAAATAGCGTGGGGTTTCTATGTCCCTGGAGGAGTATTGGGTTCGAGTGCAGGAAGTGTTTGATATGTGCGTGTCTGAGTCTAAGCATGCCAGAGGGTTCGGTGTTGGGGATGAGGTCCTCTAATGGGATGATCCCTTTGTCGTTGCGGACATCACCTAGAGTGAGAGTGTGGGTCTGTTTGGGGAAATATTGGAGAGCGATCGGTTTAGTGCCTGGTAGGAAGGCTGGGTTGTCAGTGAGTGGGTAGAGCGGTGAGGGTTGTGGAGCTATGTATTTTATGCCAGGTCCTCAGGGTTTGAGGAATTGTCCGATGTAGTTGTGAGTTGTGTGTACTTATGTTGGGCCTTTGTCCTAACCAGGGAACAATGTGTAGTGGTATTGTGAAGAAGTTGGCCTCTATCCTTGTAACGGAGCTCCGTGTACTCCGACCGAGTACCCTCCGTTGATGGACGCTTCCTAGCTTGCGCCGAGGACCACAAGCACCGCACCGGACACCACAGCCACCGCAGACTCCACAACCCCCGAAGCTTAACTGGAGCCTCGCCGTCTTCCTTCCACCCTGGATCGGCTTCTGTCCTCCAGGACTGTGTGGAGAAGACCTCTCCTCCAGGAGAGCGTATCAGGAACAAGAACAAAGTGATTAAAATCTCAAGGGAATATGCGGAGCATAGCAATCCCCAGTGTGATACAGCAATTCCCTCCAATAACGAGACAAGGCTATGTTTTGAAGGGTCAAGAAGAACTGAGGACTGGGATACCCAGCCTGCTTTTTATTACAGTCAGGTACAAATAGAACACACGCAGGGGGAGGTTGAAAATAACCAATTACATACAAGGTTCAACCCACACATCCCCTCCCCTCAGATAAACAGTTAACATAATTATACTGTACACATTTTTACCCAAATTCTGGATGTACCCCAAAAACCTTATTCAGGGGGACAACATATCCAAAAATCAGTTCATTCGGATAAACGGTTCGGGAGTTATAGGGTTCCAAAGATTTGACAGACCGCACAGACCAACTAGCCGAAAACAGTTCCATAAGTTTTGGCCTTGCGGTCCATCCCCGTTCGTACAGTGAAAGGATATGAAATTTGTGCCATCCAGTCGAATCTCGGTGGTCGCTAGAATCCCCATAGTCTATTAAGTCTTTCTACCGAACGGCGGAACGTTCGGTAGTTTCAGTATGAATTTACGGAGGTCTGGAGGACTCAGCGGTGTTCGCCTGTTTGCATATCCATTTTTAGTTCCACGCGACCAAAGGCAAGATGGCCGCTAACACGTGTAAAGTCCCGAAATGGCAGCCACCCAGACACTGAGACAAAGGGAATGTTAAAAGACACGAACGTTTTTTAATACCGAATCTCAGCAAGGCAGTTACACATTTTCCAGGTGTCCATAGTCTCTGTACAGCCCAAATAAAGAGCCAGAGACAGCCTAATAAAAATCCATTAAGCCCAGATATAGTTTTTAAAGTGCAATATGTCCCGGGACCATAGTCGCAGGGCAGGAGGATAGCGATAAGCCCTTTCCAATGTCCAGTGGCAAAAGGCAGTTTTTCACAATCCTCACCCATTGTGTGTCGCTACGGGGGTGCGCCCATTCATATATTCTTGCAAGTGTAACGGCATTGTAATACGCCTCTAGGTCAGGGAGGCCCAGGCCTCCTCTCTGTTTACTTTTGGTGAGTCATTCGTATCGGAGTCTGGGGGTTTGTCCGCCCATATGAATGCTGTAAATACCTGCTAGGCTTGTGTGAAGAAGGAGATATGAATTTTGATGGGGAGGGTTTGCAGCAGGTAGAGAAGTTTGGGGAGAACATTCATTTTTAGGATGTGGGTCCTGCAGAGCCATCCGAATTGTGGTTTGTTCCAAGCCTTAAGGTGAGTGTAACGGAACCGCTGGCACCCCGACCGGGTACCCTCCGCTGACGGATGCTCCTAGTGCTTTCCGAGGTCTCCAAGCACTCTGCCTGACACCATAACCACTGCAGACCCCACGAACCGCCGCAGCTTGGTTGGGGTCTCGCAGACTCCACCCACTCTGGACCCAAGACCAGGGTCCAGCTTCCAGTAGGTGGACCTCTCCGAATTCCAGAGAGCAGGAACAGGAACAAGCTCTTAGCAGAGCTCAGCTATTATACCCTGGGGAGTATAGTGATTATAGCAATCCCCAGAGTGTAGTTCTCCAATCCCCCAAACATGAGCCGAAACTTCATGAAGGTACACGATGATCTGAGGTGCTAGCACACCCAGTCTGGCTTTTATTACAGTTGTTGCAAATACAGGACCGCCCACAGGGAGGGATAAAACAACCAATCATATCACAGTTACATCCCACATATCCCCTCCCCTTATCCTGAGAGGAAACTCAATTATACATACAGTTAAAACATACTTTTTACCCAACTTTCATAACTCTAAAACCATACATCCAATCTCTATAAAAATACATATTCACAATCAATCCATTCAGGGGAACAACATATTAAAAAATGGTGCGAATCAGAACAGTGGTTCAAAAGTTAAGGGAAAGTCCTTTGTTACCAAATGAAGCATGACTTTTCTTCCCAAAACAGTTCCACAGAGTCTCTATCCTGGAGATAATTGGGAAGTAATCCAATTATCTCCAAGGACAGAGGCAAAACTCCATTAGCCACATGGCAGACAAAGGACAATAAAAGACGTAAAAATACATACTGTTACATTTATCACATAGAACCTACACATTTACAATTTACCTAACACATAATAGCATACATAATATTGAAGCAATCTGCTACACAGTCTTAAAGGGACATTGTTCCTAAAAGTCATAATATGTCCACAGATGTTTTTTAAGCAGCAGCACCATACAAATCCAATATGCCCAAAGGTTGCACCTGAAGGGCCAAATCTCCCAGGGACCATAGTCAACAGGTAAGAGGCTGGCAATCAGGCTCCTCCAACAGCCAGGGGTAAAGGGCAGCTTGTCACCAATAAATTCAGTGACGAAAGGCATTTCATCACAGTCAGCTGTTATCTTAGCTAGGAGGGGAGGGAAGTTGATGTCATAGGTACGGTCTAAGGAAGTGGTGAGTTGGACACCCAGGTATTTGACCGAGTCTGAGGGCCATTGGAATGGGTAGATTTTGTGAAGTAGGGATCGGGTGTTGTGGGATAGGTATAGGGGGAGAATCTCGCTCTTGCTTACGTTGATTTTGTAGTTAGGGACTCGGTGGTATAGATCAATTTCATGCATGAGGTGGGTCAGTGATTTCACTGGGTTTGAGATTGTGAACAGAAGATCATCAGCAAACGCTGTGACCTTGTATTCATTTTGTGCAATTGTGAGGCCCGATATATCCGGGCAGGCTCTAATTCCCTGTAGGAATGGTTCCATTGTGAGAATGAACAACAGGGGGGAGAGGGAACACCCTTGTCTCGTGCCATTTGTGATTTGAAACATGTCCGAAAGGTGGACATTTACCCGTACTCGTGCCCCTGGTTTGGAGTAGATGGCTGAAAGCCATTGTCTCCAGTTCGGGCCGAAGCCTAGCGCTTGCAGTGTCAATTTGAGCATGGACCAGTCCACCCTATCAAACGCCTTTTTTGGCATAGATGGTAAGTATGAGGCTTTGGGATTGTTCTGACTTAGCGGCGTGAATGAGGCTGAGCAATTTAGTCGTGTTGTTTTTTGCTTCGCGCCCAGGCACGAAACCGGATTGATCGGGGTGGACCAGCCCCCTAAGTAGTGGTTGGAGTCGTTCGGCCAGGATCTTTGTGAAGATCTTGAGATCTCCATTAATCAGAGAAATGGGGCGGTAACTCCCACAGTCTTAGGGTCTTTCCCTGATTTGTGTATTTATGTGGGCTTATAGGGATGCAGTTGGGAGGGTGTGTCATGTTGTGAGCCCATTGAATGCGTCTACGAAAGGTGTTTTTAGGATATTGGTGAAAATTTTGTAGTATTTGGCTGTGAAGCCATCCGGTCCAGGGCTTTTCCCTAAGGGGAGTCTTTTGACTACTGCGGTGAATTCCTCAGGTGTTATGGGGCTGTCGAAAGATTGTCTGATATTCGGGGGGATAGTGTGGGTGATCCTTGTGGAGAGGAAATTGGTCACATCTTCACTGGAGGGCGGGGTTTGTCTCAGATTGTATAGGTTAAAAATGAGTAAAAAGTGTGGAATTCCTTGAGTATGTTTGGTAGGAGGTGTGTGCGTGTGCCGTCTTTTTGTTTAATCGTGGTGATGTATGTCCTTTAGTTGTTATGTTGGAGGGCTCTCGCCAGTAGTTTGCCACATTTTCCTCCTTGTGTGTAGTAAGTGTGTTTGGTGCGTAGTAGCTGTCGTTTAACCTTGGAGTTAAGAAGTGTTTGTAGTGTCGTGCGTTTGTCCACTAATTGTTTGTATATATCAAGGGACACATTTTGTTTATGAGTTTGTTCTAGATGGCGAATGTCCACGAGTAAGTCAGTTGTCTGTGCCTCCCTCTGTTTTTTGAGCTTTGAGGCTAGTGCTATAATGTGACCTCTAAGGACCGCCTTGTGGGCTTCCCAAATGATTGGTGGGGGGGAGACGGCGGGGTCGTTTTCCTCAAAGTAGTGTCGTAATGTATCAGTGAGTGTTTTAGTGATGGTTGGGTCATTTAGTAGGGTGTCATTCAGTTTCCATTGGGTACGGTTGGGGGTCAGTGAGGGGATTTGAATAATAAGTGACAGCGGGGCATGGTCCGACCAAGTGATTGGGCCGTACTTGCAGGATTGGATCAGGTGCAGGTGTCTGTGGTGGAGGAAGAGCATATCTAATCTGGAATAGGTATGTTTTACCGTGGAGTAGTAGGAGTAGTCCTTAGTGTGTGGGTGGGCGATCCTCCAGCTGTCGAACGGTAAGCTTTATCTAGTAATTGGGTCATCTTGAGTCTAGTGGAGGCGTTGTAGGATGTGGACGCGGATGTAGTGTCTAGGTTCAAGTCTAGGGACATGTTCAGATCCCCTCCCATTATGAGGATACCTTCCATATGATTTTCTATTTTGGTAATGTATTTCTTTAGGTGCATGCTTTGTTTGGTATTAGGTAAATACATGTTAGCGAACGTCACCACTGTGTTGCCTATCTTTCGCTTCACTATGAGGAGCCTGCCATTGTCGTCTGCAAAGTGATTTACCTGTGTGTAGGGTACATGTATACCTATGAGGATGGCTACTCCTCTTGCTTTAGCTTCTTTGTAACACCCATAGTATCCTGTGGGGTAGTGGCGATTGCGAATTGTGAGGGTTGAGCCAGTTTTGAAGTGGGTTTCTTGGAGGAAAGCTACATCAGCTTTCAGGTTATGTAGCTCCCGGAGGGTCAGTGCTCTTTTCATGGGGGAATTGAGACCCCTGACATTGAGAGTGATTACTGTGAGACTGGCCATGTTGTCTGCTGGGGTGAGTGATATGTTGTGGTGGTGTTGAGTGAGTGTGTAGCGGTCAGAACAAAATAAAAACAGAATTAACAATAAAACAATCAAACAATCAAATAAACTATATACAGTTCAGCTCTTTCACTTGTAGAGCTGGGAGTTGAGATGTTATTGAATGTGGAGTCAGTCTGCCTTGTTTGACGGTGGCTTTCCCCTTAGTGGCACTTAGGTCCAGGGGAAGTTAAGCTGGCACCGCTCAGGCACTCGTCGACTCTGTACTCGATTTTAGAGTAGCAGAATTAGTTCGGTGCGGGGGGGGGGTTTGGTGTTGTAACGGAACGTCTTTCCATAGGGAGAGGCGGGCAATCCATGTTATACGAAATGATTAGGATTGGTAAATCAGGCATGAGGGAGTGAATAGTTTATGGGACCATTTGGTGGTCACCGGTCATGGTGGGTGTGGGTGGTGGTTGGCGGGGGGTCATTGGTCTGGGTCAGATTGGTTCGTTAGCATCGGTTTGGCATTTGGCCTGTGTTTAGTGCGTGCATCCCATCTTCCAACTCTGCAAGGACCCAAGACATCTAGTAAAGTATTGCAATTATAGCAGTGGCATGGTAGGCGTCTGGGACATATCCAATTAACAATAATCAGAGCTCCTAAAATTGTTACACAATTTGGTTCAACTATACCCAGAGCACACCAAGCTGGTGTTAGTGAGAAATATCTTGGGAAATTCGTAGGGGAGTAGACGGGCAGTGAAGGCAGCGATTAGAGCAGAGGTGGGTAAGAGGGGGAGGGGGAGGGTGTAAAGGGGTAGACAGCATAGGGGGGAGGGGGAGAGGGGGGTATTTAGCAGGCAAGACGTGCTCACACAATGTAGACCTGTTTAAGAGTAGGTATGGTACCAGACAGTTGGTTTTCTGCTGGGCTTCCCATAGGCACATCGATGCCTTTCGGTAAGCAGAGTGCCCAAGGTTTGTGGGGACGAATTCAGGGGTTTGTATAGTTCCAGAGTGGTTAGAATTTAGTCCCGGATACGCAGTAGCAGCTGTGCGTTGCATACTCCTTCGGGGCCTAGCAAAGTGGGGCTCGATGGGATCTTTGATTCCGGTAAAGACGGGGGGGTCCGACTCGTCTGGCATAACGTTGGGGAGAATAGAATGTTCTTTTCCAAGGAAGGTGTGTATGTGCATCTTGGCCTCTAGGGTAAGTTGGGTTTCTAGATTGTCTATTGTTGGTGGAAGTTCAGGGGAGTATATGGTTCTTGTAAATGCTTGTATTCCAATCTCGGTCCAAATGGATGCAAATGTGTGGTCAGTTCGCTGAATAGAGTCTCTGCTGTCAGTATTTACGGGTTAGACCGTAGGTCCGAGGCAAGGGCGGGTAGTGACCGGTGGTGTTGGTAAGGAGATTTCTTTGCTGTGTGGGGGGGGGGGGGGATTCTGCTCACGGTCTGTGTCCCCCTTGATGTGTGGTTTGGTCAATGAAGCGTCTCTTCGATGGGGTCTGTCCTCTCGGTCTTGGGGCAATGTGATGTTGCGGAGGCGGATGTATTGGTCCATACCAGTCTTGGAGGCAGACTTCTGGGAGGTCAAGGGCTGAAGTAAATGTCCGTACATCCTCAGCCGATGAGAGGGTGGCAGTAACCCCATTGTGTGTTGCTGTGATGGCGAGGGGGAATCCCCATCTGTAGCGTATATTCCTGGATCTCAAGAGGTCAGTGAGTGGTTTCATCACCCGCCTAGCCTGGAGGGTCATACAGGACAAGTCTGGGTATATCTGCACTGGACTGCCATGGTACAGGAGTGGTTGGGAAGTCTGGTGGAGGCTCCTAAGGATGTCTTCTTTAATGCTGTAGTAATGCAGCCTGCAGATTACATCTCTGGGGGTGTCCTCTCTAGGGTTCCTAGGTTTGAGTGCCCTATGCGCTCTATCTAGCAAAATGGGCATTGTTACGTCTCGTTGGAGGATTAGATTAAAAAGTTCTTGCAAAGTGGAGTGTAGGTTTTCCCCCTCAGCCTCAGGTAAGCCTTTAATCCTTAAATTATTCCGGCGTCCCCTATTGTCTAAGTCATCAAGTGCCCTGTACATAGCCGCCAGTTGTGTGTTATGAGCTGCTACAGTGCTTTGTAGGGCTTGCAGTTGTGTGCATGTGCAGTCATGATCATTTTCTAGGGAGTTAACCCTTTCACTGACCTGCCTGACCTCCGTGGAGATGTCATCCATTTTCTTTTGAAAGGTCACTTCGAGTTTTTGCAGCATAGCAGCTAAATCCTGCTTGGAAGGGAGATTTCTAAGTATTTCCTTCAGATCCTTGTCCCTGTCAACATCAGATGTGAGTGATATGCAGTCTGATGCTGCCAGGCTGGAGGGTGCTGAGGATTGTTCCGCCGGGTCATCCGGCGCCATATTGGAGCCCGCGGCCTCATTTCGCCAGTCGCCTTGATCTTTGAAAAATTTAGTCAGGCTGCTCGTTTTAGCCGTGGAATTTGCCCGCTGTGTTGGAGGCTGTCGAGAGGCGTTTGGGGTGTCCTATGTTGCGGTAGGTGCCTGATGGAAGCGGATTGCCCTTTGTCTCTCACGGAGCTATGCTAGCAAGCGTCCATTCGCGTTCGCGGTTAGCTCCGCCCCTCCAGATTATTTTTTTTGTGCTTGTTTTTTTTTTTAAGTGCGTCGGTTATTATGGATTTTTATTTGGCCTTTTTATTTAGGGCCTCCAAACACCGCTCACGGGTGGGTGTCCGGTCCCCCCCCTTATTCTAATTTAGGGCCCCCACCCGCCGCTCAGGGGTGGGGGCCAGGGGGAGGACAATAGGTCCCCCCTTATTCTAATTTAAGGCACCCACCCGCCGATCAAGGGTGGGGGCCGGGGGGAGGACAATAATACCCTTTAATGGTATTTAGGGCCGCCGCTCAGGGGTGGGTGGGGAGGACAGTAGGTCCCCCCCCTTATTCGAATTTAGGGCCCCCACCCGCCGTTCAGGGGTGGGGCTCAGGAGGGGGTAACTTTTTTTTTTTAGGCTGCTCACTGTTAAATAGACATGCCCCTACTCACGGTATAGCAAGTAGGGGCATAATTTACTAATACTAAGTAATCTTTACTTAGTACAAAGAAATTAGGAGAACGGTACTGTCCCTGTATGGTATTAGCAAAAGTCTCAGAGATAGTAAAAGGAAAGGGTCTTTTATTAATAAAGTACTAAACACACGCACTGAAAGTGACACAATCAGTGGTCATCGCTACCTCAGTGCAGGATAACTGAGGCAGAAACAGATGACTAAACCTTAACAATACTAAAGTGAGGAATATATACAGACGGGGAGTGAGGAAAAAACAGGGTATATGTACAAAAGACAAACAACTGGGGCAGCAATCACCGAATAACGGTGAAGTGGATAAGTCCCTAAACCGGTACACAAGGTGTACTGAGCCAGTAAGTGTAAGCCTGGAGGTAATGGGCCTCTCCCTAAAGGACTATGAATTATCCAAAATATTAACCAGTCTCCAGGATGAACAGGATCTCAACAGACCTCTCACTGACTTCAAACCACCTAGTTACTTCACCCCCAATTTCAAAGACACCCCACATGTAGACCTATTTGTGGAACTGTCCCTAAACCAATTTGAAACGACCTCTCATCACCCCCCAACTCCAAACAATTTAAGCTCATTAGAACGCAGAGCACTAAAAGAACTCCAATCATTGGACAATATTGTTATCAAACCTGCGGACAAGGGGGGTAATATTGTGTTATTGAACAGACAAGACTATATAGACATGTGCATGAGTCATTTAAATGATAATCTATCCTACAAAATTCTGCCCTCGGATCCAACCACCGTGTTTCTCAATGAACTCAACACCCTGTTAACTGAAGCCAAGACACTTCAGATCATAACTCCAGAGGAATTCAAATTTTTACTACCCCACAATCGCAACTTTCTACTGTTTACCCAAAATACATAAGGGAATACGACCACCCCCAGGAAGACCCATAGTATCAGGGAACAACTGCTTAACAGAACGTCTGAGCCAATACTTGGACAAAATTCTACATCCAATTGTACTCACACTACCCTCCTACCTCCGGGACACCAAGACCACACTACAACTCTTACAAGACAAAATAGTCCCCCCTTATACTATGTTAGCCAGTCTAGATGTGGTTGCTCTATACACCAACATACCCCATCACTTTGGCCTCAGAGCATGCGAATTCTTCCTGGAGAACACTACATACAACGACTCCCAAAAGAAATTCTTTATCACAGCCCTCCAATTCATACTGACCCATAACTATTTTATTTTTAATGGGCAGTATTATCTGCAAACATCTGGGACTGCCATGGGGACAACTTGCGCGCCAACATACGCCAACTTGTTCCTGGGATGGTGGGAGCAGCATGTCGTCAAATCAGCTAGATATGACCAATTTCACAGGTTTATTCTAAGCTGGCACAGATATATTGACGACGTGCTGCTCCTCTGGACAGGCCCCATTGATATCTTTGAGGAATTTGTAAAAACCCTCAACGAGAATGAGATCAATCTCAAACTAACTTATGTAATCGATGAACGAGAACTCGTCTTCCTTGACTTAAAAATCTTACTCACGGAAGACGGTACCATCCAAACCGAATTATTAGTCTCTTACATTGGGAGAGCCACCAACCCTACAGATTAAAAGCGTCTATACCTTTCGGCCAATACCTACGAGCCAGAAGAAACTGCTCTGAAGATTCCACCTTCTATAATGAATGTAAACTCCTAAGATCCAGATTTAAAGAGTTAGGATACCCCAATCGGGTTCTCAAGCAAGCATTCCAAAGGGCCAGTGGCATCAACAGACATCTGAGTCTTACGATGACCAAACCCAAAATGGAAACTAAAACACCCAGATGCATTGCCACGTTCGATCAGGGCTGGAACACCATGTCGCATATATTACAGACCAACTGGCCTATCTTACTTCATAACCCTTCCCTGAGGAACAGCTTACCTGACCACCCACCACTGACAGCCCGCCGACCCACCAACCTACAAGATCTCCTTGTCCACAGTCACCTGGCCTCACCCTCCTCATCTGATAACTGGCTATCCAAGACAAAGGGAACCTACAGATGTGGCCACTGCAAGGCATGCCAGTACATCACACCTTCAAAAACCGTCCAGTCTACACAAACCAATATCACCATCACTACCAATGCACTGGTGAACTGCAGTACTACACGCATCATTTATATCATTACATGCGTCTGCGGCACCCAGTACATAGGAAAGACTTTCCAACAGTTTCGCAGAAGAATTCTCCAACACGTCAACTCCATCAACAATACTGTGACCCCAACACCGGTGTCCAGACACATTAATAACTTCCATGAAGGAAAACCAGAAAACCTAAAATTCCAGGCAATTGAAAGACTTACACCAAATCAAAGGAAAGGAAATTTTAACAAAATCCTTCTACAAAAAGAATCTAAATGGATCTACCTTTTTAAGACATTGACCCCTTCAGGATTGAATGAAGAATTCAACTACACCGCATTCATTCACTGATGAGCACAATACACCCTCTTTTATACCATCTATCTTTCAGCACCCCTTGGTGCTGCGACGTAACATCATAATCTCAATTGTTATTGTGCATTAAACCCCACTTCTTCTCACAAGCATTATTATATCTCTTAACATATGCCACAATACGAACTGCTGGCTGACATCCCTGGTAGTACATCTCCCCGATTATTATATTACTTGAGGTACTCACACTAGGGATCCCATATTGACCACGGTAGTATTAAAGGACCACTCTAGGCACCAAGACCACTTCAGCTTAATGAAGTGGTCTGGGTGCCAGGTCCAGCTAGGGTTAACTAATTGTTTTATAAACATAGCAGTTTCAGAGAAACTGCTATGTTTATCAATTAGTTAAGCCTTCCCCTATTTCCTCTAGTGGCTGTCTCACTGACAGCCGCTAGAGGTGCTTGCGTGATTCTCACTGTGAAAATCACAGTGAGAGCACGCAAGCGTCCATAGGAAAGCATTATGAATGCTTTCCTATGTGACCGGCTGAATGCGCGCGCAGCTCTTGCCGCGCGTGCGCATTCAGCCGACGGGGAGGAACGGAGGCGGAGAGGAGGAGGAGAGCTCCCCGCCCAGCGCTGGAAAAAGGTAAGTTTTAACCCTTTTCCCCTTTCCAGAGCCGGGCGGGAGTGGGTCCCTGAGGGTGGGGGCACCCTCAGGGCACTCTAGTGCCAGGAAAACGAGTATGCTTTCCTGGCACTAGAGTGGTCCTTTAAGCTCGGCACCCCCACCGGTATTATTATTCTCTTGGCATCTCTTTTGCCTTATACTATTTTTGATCATGCCGAGCCACCGTACTATCTGCAAGTTACCAATGACGTCATGCCGGCGGCCTGTCCAATTGGGACCTGGGGCGGGCTTTTTAAGCTCACTCCGTTCGGGGAGTCAGTTCCCCCTGATGAGCCTGTGTGTTGGGTGAAACGCGCGTCGGGGCTCCTGACACTGATCCGACTTGGTGTGATCTGTTGACACTTGGTGTGCTACTATATATCTAGCCACCTTAACTACTCTTACGTTCCTTCTTCCTACTGTATTGGAGTTGGTTCGATAGACTACAGCCGTCTAAGACTCCTACTGCCACTTTGTTCTCGCTTAGCCTAGCACCGTTAGCACTACAGACAGGTGCCCTCGAAGGCACAGATAGGGCATTTGTTGTTCTACTAACAGATAGTTATTTGAGATTTCTCTTTAGACATAGGTGCCCTTGAAGGCACAGTGCAAGGTTCTCTCACTATCTCACTGGGTGCCATACAAGGGGCACGACCTCACTGCCTCTTTCACGGTGCTATTGAGACACCTCACCTCGATTAGGGTGACTCTACCTGGCTTTGAACAGACTGCGCAATGATTTTAACCTATTGACAAGGGGCAAGCACTTCTGTCTACTCTCTCTGTTACCTAAATTAGTACTTACATGGTTAACTGACGATAAGTAACAGCGCTACCCCCTCTTTGTAAATGCCATTTATTTGTTGGCTACTAGTGGATCCTGTCCACAGTGTACCGGACCTAGGCATTTAAAACGTTGATTAACACAGGCTAACTGACGTCTAGTTACTGTGTTATTCCCGGTCCATACACAGGACCTAAGGTATTTAAACGTATGACTGACACAGGCTAACTGACGATTGAATGCTACTGTGTTATTCCTGGTCCATACACAGTATACTGTGCATACAGCACCCCTGCGTAAGGAACTGACACAGGCTAACTGATGATTGAATGCTACTGTGTCATTCCTGGTCCATACACAGTATACTGTGCACATAGCACCCCGGCGTAAGGACCTATCCAGACACTGCAGTGATCATTATAAATTATACAGATCACCGTCCTGACGCTCTGCTGTGCCACTGACTAAACCAGTAACTTTAGATACTCTGTATATACACTAGCTACTCTAGTGAGAATCTGAGCTGTCTATATTACTAGGTGGACTACTCTCATTCAGACCTAGAGGTTTGGAGCATTATAATACGAATATCTGACTATTAGCTACTCTATTACCTCCAGGCTTACACTTACTGGCTCAGTACACCTTGTGTACCGGTTTAGGGACTTATCCACTTCACCGTTATTCGGTGATTGCTGCCCCAGTTGTTTGTCTTTTGTACATATACCCTGTTTTTTCCTCACTCCCCGTCTGTATATATTCCTCACTTTAGTATTGTTAAGGTTTAGTCATCTGTTTCTGCCTCAGTTATCCAGCACTGAGGTAGCGATGACCACTGATTGTGGTCACTTTCAGTGCGTGTGTTTAGTACTTTATTAATAAAAGACCCTTTCCTTATCTCTGAGACTTTTGCTAATACCATACAGGGACAGTACCGTTCTCCTAATTTCTTTGTACCAATTTACTTAGGGTTATCCCCTCATCTGTCCCTCAGATTTAACTTACAATTTCACAGGGCCCACCCCTCGAATCATCTTTACTTAGTAAATTTAGCTGAAAGACCAATTCAGGTCCATCAGCCTTTTGGTAGATAGCTCTTAAATACCGTGGGAATTAGGGAGTTATCTACTTATTCATTCCAGTCATTACATTGACTGGCCAAGTAACTTACATTTTATATGAATGTGTGTTACTTGATTGTTGTAAGTGTTGCAAATGCTTACAGCTGAATCCTGGCTATGTTTGTATACTTTCTATTTAAAATTGTTTACAGTGTAACATGCTTCTTCTTCCATTGGGTAAGTATTAGTACTTAGGCAATACATTTTACTTCCTTGTGCAGCCCTCTACAGGACTTTAGAGCCATTTTAGTGCCCAAACGTTCAAGTCCCCATTGACTTCTATGGGGTTCGGGGTCAAGTTCGAATCCCGAACTCACTTTTTTGCTGAAGTTCGGCCAAACCCAGCGAACCCGAACATCCAGGTGGCCGCTTAACTCTAGAGAGCTGTATTCACACGCTGGGGATTGCCATAATCACTATACTCCCTTGGATCACAACACTTGCTCTTATAAGCAGCCTGCTTCACTCTCTGGACTAGGAGAGGTCTACCCACTGGAAGCTGGACCCTGGTCTTGGGTCTAAGTTGTTTGGAGGACAGCAAGGTCTGAACCAAGCTGCGTCAGTTTGTGGGGATCACGGTGCTTATGGTGCTCAAATGTACTAGGAAGCAGTGATTGACGGAGGTACCTGGTTGACATGGCAGGCGGTCTGTCACATTGGTGGCTAGGTTGGCTGAATACCTTCTATGACAAACAATTGCAAAACCTCTGGTTATTGTGAGAGGCCAATATCCTGGTATACTGCAGGGAAAACTGATACCTACTGAAGAACAGTGGATTGACAGTAGATGGGTGCAAAATGGATACAATGGGCAACTAGGGGCAGAAAACAAGCTTATCTGGATACATGGCACCCCTGGCTTCTATATTGGAAGATAGACAGTGTGAAATAAATGAACATAAGGGACCTGGCATTGGCCAACCCAGGCTTTTGATCCCAACAGGGTTCCCTTTGACCCGGGTGAATGGGTCAAGTTTACCTCCTCTCCCCACAAGCTCTGGAGCAAAGTTTGCTCATATAGAGCACCTGGGCCCCTTATACCTTCTGCCGACCAATCACCCAGACCTGCTTTGACAAGCAGGTGACACAGAGGTGTATATTTAGAACTACTCAATGCGATACGGTCTGCTCTTGAGATTGCATCAACTTGATTTTGCTCCCAATGCCCCATAGTCAGCCATCTAAACAACCAGTGGATGATGTTGCATTAATGGATCACTCACCCAGTTTAGATCATGATCTACACCACTACAATACCCAGTTGTGGGACAAATTCCCTTGTTGCACTTTTATTTCCATCTTTCCCTTTTATAACTGATACCTTTGCTTATCTAGACTATAGAATGTGTTTGATTAGCATGTGTAATCACCAAAACTGGTGAACTATGATTACATAAAAATTCAAGTTGTAAATCTCACAATACTATGCACCCGGATACATTTTATTTGGGATTGAGTACAGTTCCTATATAATACTATGCTACTGTGACTTTATATTCAGTTGCATTGAACTGGAGTGATATTCTAAAGACTTCATATGGTCTTGTAGTACGGTTACAGGATATGCATACAAGACTATTGCCAAGTACCAGCAAGTGGGGTTTATTGCTAATAAATCCAATTAGACAAAGTCACTGTATTTGTTCTACCTTTGGGTATCATTTATAGGACTACACACTGGAAGTAAGGCAGTGAGAATAATCATGATCTGGAGTAAAACCAATGGGCTTTCATTGCACAATTGGTATAAGTGCAGTGAGCTGTACTCATGGACCTCCATAAATTCTTGAGGACAAGATATGTGCATTCATTAGTGCCTTGTGGAAATCAGGAATTCCATCGAGTTAATAATGAAGCCCACAGGAACAGGCACCTGTGACCCACAGAATTATATGCAGCAGAACTAAGTATTTTACAACATTGTTTATTTTTACACCAAGACAGAATGAGATGCCTGTAGCTTATACAAGTCCAGTTAAACCATGAGAGGCATTCTGTACAACATTTATCCACAGGACACATTTCACTCAGAGGATTGCCCAGGATCCCTCCACCTCATGGTTTGTAGTCTTCCTGGGTGACCATCAGGTTATAGTGAGTGATCCCTTTCCACATTCCCTGGATGGTGGTCTCATATCCAAACAAGGTGCGGATCTTGGCACGGAATGGTACATCCATTTCTCCCTTGGTCACAGATGCCACCATACGTATTGAATGTCCACCTGGTACCTCCACATTAGAGCTGGATGAGAAGGTTGCCTGTAGAAGAAGTCAGAAGGTTAGAAGCTGAAGGAATGGGGAAAACTGGAAACCGGTCAAATTTTTACCCTTTTCAGCTGGACTGCTCTCCAGTACAATAATGTTAAGTGAGCGATTAGAAAGGCACACAGGATTTTGTTGTGTGGTTCTTATTGAAGATTTATTGCCCCTGGCTACAATAAAGGGACACTAAACAACAAAACTGTAGCTTAATGAAGCAGTTTTGGGGCATAGACCATTCCCCTGCAGTCTTCCTGCTCAATTCTGCCATTTAGGAGTTCAATCACCTTGTTTAGGCAGCATTTGTCACACCTCCCCGCATGTGTGCAGCACAGACTTCCAAAACACTTCCTGAAAAATAAGCTTGGATATCACAGGTTCCTTTATTGCACAGTCTGTTTAATCTAAAAGTCATCATCTCCTGCTCTGTTAATATCCTCATGTGAATAGAGATCAGTTAAGAGAACAGGAGGAGACCAGATAGCAAGTAAGCCTGATTGAAAGTTAAACCATTTCTCCATTCAGGCTGTCACAGCCAGAGGTGATAGAAGCAAAAAATAAAAATACAATTCCTAAATGGCAGAGAATTGAGCAGTGAAACTGCAGGGGCATGATCTATACACCAAAACAACCTCATTAAAACACACATTGTTTTAATGCTTAGAATATCCCACTAGGAAAAATATATAACATTGCAGCAGACTACAAATTAACTAGTTCAGAGTAAAGAGGTAGTGTTTTTAGAGAGGAGGTTGGGCAAGAGGGTACACTGACCTGGGCCAGAACTATTAAGCTATATATGTTATAACATAGCCATCTGCCTTGTTATTGGAGTGGCAGTAACAGGCCCCACGTCTACCAAGTCAGGATATCGATAATCAGTTGGACTGTTTCTTTAGAAGCAGATACAAGTCATACATGGAGAGTCACAGGCAGAAAATGGAGACCGGTTGAAGAATTACCCTCATAGCTGTGTGGGTGTTGTGACTTTACTGTAAGCAACAAACCAAGACTAATGCAGAGAATCCCTTCTCAACCTCATACAAGCCCGGCTTACCTGTGTGGTGTTTGTTGTGGTGAAATTCCAGGTATGAGTTGTGCTCACATTGATGGAAATCTTGGTCTCCGTTTCCCCTATGAATGGGACTCCAGCTTTGAAAGACATCTCTGCGCCAACTGCTACTGTGAACCCATGTTCCTGGCTGAAGGTGCTGCTCTCAGTTATGTTTTTTGAGAAGCTAGAAAGATAAACCCTTCACATTAATACATTGGGAGAGACTGGACTACCTGGAGCAGGGCTCTGGCTAGATGCGCCCAAATGCAGTTCGTAAACTAGATGTTTGCCAAGGATGTGCATTGATAATTACAAAGAAGAAGATCCCCCTTAAACTATTTTGATCTGTAATCTCATTTGGTTGCTTAACATTCAGAAAGAAAATTATATGTTCCACTGGCTTCTGGAATTCATGTGCCCATTAATCCTAGTTGATCAGATGGCTCAATAATGGGAGTGCAACACCAGTACCAAGTTAATGAGCAATCCATTAAAATAATGAAGAAAGTCAAGAAAGTCAAGAGAGTCATCTGTTCTTTAGTAGAAGAGTCCTTACTTTGAAATCCAGATTAAAAAGGAATGGGTCTGACAGTATTGTACATTTGGACTCTTCCAAGACGCAATTAAATGAATTGCACAGGTCTATTGACCCAGTTCTCCAGCTACTTTGTTTTGTCAAGAATCAATATTGGCCACTTGTGGGATATTCCTAAAATGTATGGACTGTTGGGTATGCTATAGGGATTGGGATGGCAAATAGTCTGAGGACCAATTTAAAAAAAAAAAAAAAAAAACCACACACAACCACAAGGCTAGTCATGTATATGGCAAGGGTACAAGTTACTCCTGAGAACAAGCCCCTAAACAATTTGCCTTATTGTATCATAGAAGGAAAACCTTACTAAAACTTGCTTTCCATTCAGATATGAAATTAAAAGGAGAGCATCCTGTGTAGAGATCCAGCTACACCAGAGCCTCATTTCATGCTCACCAATGAAGGAGAAGGGCAACCAGTCTCCATATGACAGGTTATCAACTCCGTGTATTCATATATGGAATTGGCATAGTTACCCCGTTCTCTATATAGCCATTTTTATCATGGGCTTGGGCTACAGATACTTCCTATCCTCCACCTGAGCAATCCGAGTACTCTATATACGGCAGGCATTTACCTCACAGAACAAACATTGCCAACAAGCAGAAGTATTAACAGAGGCAGCACAATAAGGCTTACATTACTTACGAGAAGGTGTGCTTTAATGGAGTGCTGCTCTTGTTGTTATAGATCTGGGTCTGCACCACCTCTGTGCCTTGGGATAGGATTTTCCCTGAATCTGGCAGGAATTCAAAGCTCACAATACTCTGAATGGTTTTATCAATGGTGAAGGAAAGGAGGGGGTAGACATTGTAACCCCAGCCCAGTTTCTCTGCCTTTTCAATGTAGTTGATATCAGCATTGGCCGGGGCTGGTCCTTTACAGATGTTGCCATTCTTTGAATCCACACACCACAGGTCAGACTCTAGGGTGAAAGCCATGAAATGGGTCAGGATGCGCCAGCCTCCTTTTCCAATGATTGTGCTGGAGCCAAGCCAGTCATCATCTGCTTTGGTTGGAGGGCTTCTCATCACAAGCTTGTCATCACTTGTCACTGCATACAGGATGCCTTTAGGGTCAAAGAAAAGGGCATCGAATTCATTCCAGGCACAGGTTCCTATTTTGGTGGCTTGGCCATAAAGCCAGGACACATTTTCATTGCATGGTGCAGGACCCTTGTAGAACTCCCCTTTCTTGGTAGCTGCATACAGAAGGCCATTTGGATCAAAGAAGAAGAATTTAAACCCATTCCAGTCGGTTTTGCCCACTCTCTTAGCAGTAGAGAAAAAGTCCAGGTTTGGATCTGAAGGCATAGCTCCCATGAAGAGCTCTGTACCACGCACAGCAAACAGCACCCCTTCTGGGTTAAAGGCAATCTTACTGACATTATTCAGCTTCCCTACAATGCTAGATCTGGCATCAAAGTTATCCAGAAGATTCTTGGGTGGTAATCCAGCTCTGGCAACATAATCCTTCACAGCAAACAGGAGGGTATCTGGAAGTCAACAGGAAGACATTATAGCCACCATCAGATGCAATTCACAACAGTATGAGAATACAACATTGGATTTTGTTCACAAGCACAGATTGTATTTAGAGTTGAAATCTGTAGCTCTGCCGATTGTACAAGAGTACCTCTTTATATGGAGAGAATGGTCACATTAGGAATTATCATAGGCGTGCGCACGGGGTGTGCCGGGTGTGCCTGGGCACACCCTAATCCCCGCGGCACGCCTATGGATTGAGTCCTGCAGGAACGGAGTTCCTGCACTTTTTTTGTGCAGGAACGCTGTTCCTGCAGGCACTCGGCGCCCCCCTTCCTCCCCCCTGTCATGGATGGGAGGGGGGGGCAAGAGGTTATGGACCCCCCCCCCCCCCCCGTCTGCTCTCTCAATATCAGCCGCGGCGAGGGAGCTGTGAGCTTTCTGCTCCCTCTCGCCGCTTGCTGATGCTGGGAGCCGGAATATGACGTCATATTCCGGCTCCCAGCTACAGCAGACAGCCCGCGCGGCGAGAGGGAGCAGAAAGCTCACAGCTCCCTCGCCGCGGCTGATATTGAGAGAGCCGCCCGACCCACTGGACCCCAGGGACAAGTCCACGCCAGCACTCCAGGTAGGGAGGCTGGGTGGACATTTTTTTAATTAAAAAAATAAGTGTGTGTCAGTATATATGTGTATACACACACACACACACACACTGGAGTGTATATTTTTTTTTGGGGGGTGGGAATCTTGGTTACCACACTTTATTCCCCAGGACTTTATTCTCCCCTGTCGGCTCACGCAGAACCGGCGCCGAGTGTCGGCTCTGCTCTAAGCCTCCATGGGCCGGCGGGGAGATCAAAGATCTACCTCACCGGCCCACAGCAGCATGAAGGGAGGCAGGAGAGGACCCGGGGAGCTCTAGACAGCAGCTCCGCCAGGTTCCTCTGGCGAGATCTGAGCATTGCCGCGGCAACACTCAGATCTCACGAGAGTTAACTCTAGCCCCGCAGGCTAGAGTTCACTCTCCACTGGACCACCAGGGATGGCACATGGCAGCAAGGATCCCCCTCCCTACATAAGGTAAGAAGGGAGGGGGGGATATTTACTAATCTGCCCCCACCTCCACAATCTGTCCAAACATACAGCACACACATACAGCACCCACACAAAAAGCACCTACAGACATACAGCACTCTCACACAAACAGCACACTAACCGCACCCTCACAAACACACACAGCACCTTTACAAACAAACACCCTCGCAAACACACACACAGCACCCTCACAGGACCCTAACACACACAAACACCCTCACCCACATAGCACACTACCAGCACCCTCACACATACACACACAGCTCACTCACTTATTAAACCTTGTAGGAAAGCCTTGAAGCATAGTGCATTTGCTGTCAAGTGGCAGAGGAATGGAAAAGGGGTGCTGAATATTGGCAATTACAGCCATTGGAAAACATTGATTTACTTATGCAATGCTTAGTTGATATATTATGTTACAGGGTGTGTTACTCATGTCCTGCTTTCTACTTCTGTATTTATTACTTTTACATAACTTGACAGAGGCGGCTCTCTAATTAGGCGGCCGCCTAAGGCCTCGCGCTGGCGGGGGCCTCGCGGCCGCCTAAACCGCCTGTTGGCAGAGTGTGTCAGGTCCTCGGTCAGTGACCGAGGACCTGACACCAGGAGGGTGCCCGGCGGCTTGCCCGGTATGCCGCCGGGTGCGAGGCCCCTCCTGGCTGCCCAGCCACCATCGCAGACACTGGTCTGCCGCTCCGCAGTGTGCAGAGCATGTGACTCGCGAGAATTGGCCAATCAGAGCGTTGCCGCGGGTTACCACGGCAACGCTCTGAAATCTCGCGAGATTACACCCCCCCCACCATCAGCTTCACCCCCACCACCTCACCATCCCCCATAACCCCCCCACCACCACATCGCCCCTCACCACCCTCAGCATCACCCCCCGCTCCCTCTCACATTACCATCAACCCCCCCGCTCCCTCTCACATTACCATCAACCCCCCCGCTCCCTCTCACCCCCCGCTCCCTTTAACCCTCCCGCTCACCATCACACACCCCCCCCCCCCCGCTCCCTCTCACCCTCAGCTACCCCATACACATAGGGTCTCAGACAAAAACGCAAACATGCTCACAGAGACATACATTCGCACACACAAAGATACTCTGTCAGACACTCTCAGGCACATACACAGGTAGACAGTGCATCAATGTGTATATGTGACACTTTTTTGTTAGTGGGGCCTCATGTTTGCGTTTCGCCTAAGGCCTCAAAGTCTAGAGCCGCCTCTGTAACGAGAGACCAAAAAGGTCAGTAGGCCTGATTATTATACAAGAAACTCATGCTTTGAAAGGGTTAAACTCACATTTTTATATATTCTTTTTAAACTTCCAATATTTTTCTATTCTTGTGCCCTGACACCAGCTTGTACTATAAACATCCTGCACCTGGAAAATAGCACTAACACCTACAATCCTTATCGGGTTCCTAAATCTAAGATGGTCTCTTGCATCAGTCAACAGGAGACCAACAGCGTTGCAAAGTTTCATATGAAAAGTTACTTATGGCTCTGAGACTTCCATGATTGGATAATGTTGCCATTGAAGTATACACCCCTAGACAAACTGTTTTATATACCCACACACACACACACACACGATTGTGGCGGATCACCTGGGACCTTGAATAGTTACCTCCACCAGTCACACTTCCTGGTGCTCACCGAGTACCATAAGCACAGGACACCATAGCCACTGTAGCCCCCTTAGCCACCACAGCTTGGTTTTCGTCATCCCTTGCCACCCTGGGCCAAACACCTGGATCCAGCTCCCAGTGGGAAGACATCTCCAAGAGTATCAACAGTAAAAGAAAGTGATGTATCTGACACACCAAGGCTTAAAGGGACACTATAGTCACCCAGACCACCCTGCTAAGGGTTAATACAATCTCTAGTGGCTGTCTTCCTGACAGGCGCATCTGCGACGCTGGATGCGAAATTCACATCCAGCGTGCAGAACGTCCATAGGAAAGCCATTGAGAAAGGCTTTCCTATGAACAGTTTGAATGCGCGCAGCACTTGCAGGGAACAAAGTGGTAGTGTGGTGGAATCTCGGTAAAAATAAATTTAGTAGGCCGAGATTACCACGTGGCATGTGTACGTGCATATGCTGACGTATCGATCAGTTGGTTGCACGAGGCAAGATACGATCAGTAGTGTACGGAGCATGTGCAAGAATACAGGATGTAGTATTCCCCTCCTCCATTGTGCTGGACAAGCCATGCGGTCAAGCAGGAAGTTAATTCTTATTTGTATTGATTGGTCAAGAGAATGTGCGGGTGGAGCTTAATATGGGAGGAGTTATGTGCCTATAGAAGGAGCCTGCACTATTGTCCGGGGCTCAGAACTTGTGGTATTTTGGTGACGTTAGTCCCTCTGAGTCCCGATCGGTGATCCAATAAAGAATCTCTTCCTTCCTGAAGAAACCTGTGTCCATCTCTCTGTGCTTTGCTTCCGTCAGTTTCTCCGGTATCAGTAGCAGTCAGTCAAGTTCGGTAGTTTGAAAAACTAACTACCGAACGTAGGCAATAGTCATACAGTGGAGCTTGTTCTCATCCAGACAAAATTCCACTGCAAAAACCCTTCCTGGTGGTGTAAAACCGCATGCAGGCGATTATGCAAGTCCAGCAGTGTTTGGGAGTTTCAGTATGGTTGTTCATATGAACTGCGGCCACCCAGACAAACAATTAGAACACCGCGGTTAGAATTATGGAGGAGATATAGAACTCAACAACTCCATAGTTCATGCATCAGTTCAGTTCCCAAACAGCATAGAAAAAAATAAAAATAAGGCATGAACAGAGTTCTTTAACAAGGTTTTTGCAAGGCCCATAGTATTTGGGCAGAAAGCCCCTCCAGGGACATTTGGAGGAGGCATTTCTGCCACAATGATGTACTGTGCATTAAAAGCCATTGAATGCTTATTGATACTACATCTGAGTGGTGTGAGGTCATTGAGTATTCCCAACAGCTGATTACAGAGAGAGGAAAGCAGAAACTTTGCTGGTGTGCAAGAGTTTCCAGACCATGTGGTCAATTCCAGAGGAACGCAAGGCTTTATTAACCCTTACAGCGTAAGGAAAGTATAGCGCAGGAATACAGATGTGTATTCCCATCATTGTAGTGTCCCTTTAACCTTTCTTCATAACCAAGATGCTCCATTCCTTTTATTAACATTATAGTCTGCCTGCCATTTCTAGTGCCAGGACATCCTTTAGAAGAAAGTTACAAAACATGCAAGGTAATATGCATAACAACCCCACACACTGGAATAAGATGGAAAGGAAAGTTACCTTTAGAAATAATACCAATAATTGCTGCATTGACCCTGTGATTGGTGGAGCCTCTTGCGGTTATAGCAATCAGCCTCATTGAGGTCTGGTTTTTGCGTATAAAGAAGCAGACAAATAATTTGAGCTATGAGATTTATGGGAATTGTGCTTCAGTTCAATTTATCACAAGCGAGAGGGAAATACTAAGTGAGCCACTAGACTTGCTCATGCATCCCAACAGTCAGGCACGAAAATGGAGGATGGGTCGGTGGAGTCGAGAGATATTCTATCACTAGCAATGCCCAGAAAGTGAGTAATTTACAAAACAAGAGGCAACCGCCATCCCCCTTACTATAAGGACCATGTAAGAAGCTCAGCTGAAGCGCTCCTTGCATGGGCCAAGTGCCCGTTGTAAAATAGGATGTGCTGCCTGGGGACCATCTCCTGGTATCCACAACTATGAGACATCAAGGAACTAAAGTAAGACAACACCCCAGAAGTTAGGACAGAGATTGGGACAGCTGGGAGGCATGGACTTACTACAGATGGCATCAGTGTATATACAGCCAGTGTAGTGACGTGACCATAGTATTAACATTTAGGGCATTCGGACCACGAGCTGAGCATTTTAACCATCCTCTGCATGTGCATAAAAATCAGGCACACCCCATCCTGAGTTTCTAAGCCCCCATGGAGAGCAACATTAAAGGAACACTATAGTCACCTAAATTACTTTAGCTAAATAAAGCAGTTTTAGTGTATAGATCATTCCACTGCTTAATTCACTGTAATTTAGGAGTTAAACCACTTTGTTTCTGCAGCCCCAGCCACACCTCCCCTGGCTATGATTAACAGAGCCTGCACGAAAAAAACTGGTTTCACTTTCAAACAGATGTAATTTACTTTAAATAATTGTATCTCAATCTCTAAATTGAACTTACATACAGGAGGCTCTTGCAGGGTCTAGCAAGCTATTAACATAGCAGGGGATAAGAAAATCTTAATTAAACAGAACTTGCAATAAAGAAAGCCTAAATATGGCTCTATTTACAGGAAGTGTTTATGGAAGGCTGTGCAAGTCACATGCAGGGAGGTGTGATTAGGGTTCATAAACAAAGGGATTTAACTCCTAAATGGCAGAGGATTGAGCAGTGAGGCTGCAGGGGCATGTTCTATACACCAAAACTGCTTCATTAAGCTAAAGTTGTGCAGGTGACTATAGTGTCCCTTTAATTATCCAACTCTGCTAGTTCAGTCTTTGTTTTGCCAGGCAGATTTAGTCCTGGTCTTACCAAGAACTAGACATTCAGAAGGAACATACCAGCTTTGTAATGTAGATAATGGATATCCAGTAACAAAATCTGAGGGAGGAGAGGAGAGATTATAGAAATGATGAACTGTTACAGGAGACAACCATCAAAATATCCAGGTTTCACAATGGGGACAAGTACAACCAAACAACAACAGGTGTTATACACATCACACAGCCCTCCATTTGGGTATCTCTCACCAAATAAAAATAAAATAACCCAACACAGCAGGAAAGGGCAGGGCTGTTCTGTGAAGTTTTAGGTTCCCTTGTATGAACGGTTGACACTAAGGGGTATAGAGGATTAGCAATGGGTTTTACCTCAACTGATTCCAAACAGGTTTATTGTAGTTACATTCAGACACAGCAACAATATGGAGCTCCTAGGAGACATTAACAATTGTGGTGTATGCTATAGGGAGAAGCATCTTAGACACAGTTAAAAGAGATCACTTACCGGGTGTATCCATTATCCAATAGATGGACACCAAAACAACTACATTCATCTGTAGTGATTGTTAACTGTAGTGTTCCTTTAATATTAATAAGTGTCTGAGAAGCCACAAAAACGTTTCAGAAGTAACTCACTTTAATGTGAGATACTCCCTAGTAATGCTCATTATATACAGCCCTACAAAATGAGCTTCAAAACCCACAATACACAGGGATCGCTTACCTGGTGTATCCATTATCACAGAGAGATCAGAAAACAAGCTCCAAATATGTAGACTCCCAGCAGGGATCCTTCTTGTTCTCTGTTGGAGTGTCTAGCTGGTATAGCTCAGGAAAGGTCTCCAGATATCTCTGTATAATGTCAATACCATCAGTGATTAGCTTTATAGTCAGGACCCCTCCCTAAGCACAGCTGTACCTGGTTTAATGAGCAGGAATAAAGTGCATTCTCACAAGGTTATTCACTAAACACCAAATATTTGCAGATTAAATCTGAAAGGCAATACAGAGTCAAAAATGGCCACATTGTGACGACGGGGTTATATATAACAATTCTCGTTGGTGCAAATGTTCCATTTATTATATATAATAATACATAATTGTACAATAGATGGGGATCTACCTTTTGGACACCCTTGCGATTGGGGACAAGACATTTTTGCACCAGGCGTTCTCTACGTCAGTTCCACCATTGGTTTCAATTTCTCTAATTCCCACTTTAGTAAATTAGAAGATCTGCAGATTGTCCAAGCTTGTTTTAGTTATACCACCAGTGAAAACATTCAGCAAAAATTCATGCATGTTTTCTTTGGCGAATATCTATTATATAGTGATATTTACCTCCCTTTTTTTTTTTTTTTTTTTTTCTAATGGTTTGAAAACTTTATTTACACCATTTGCAGTTTACTTCAGTGGAATGAACCGAGAGGAGTGGGTGGCACCAATACCCAGTCTGCCGTGTTTCACAGGCTTGTAAGTGATGGAAAACTCTCCCAGGTAATGGCCAATCATCTCTGGCTTAATTTCCACCTGGTTAAAGGCTTTGCCATTGTACACCCCAACCATGCTGCCCACCATCTCTGGTAGAATAATCATGTCCCTCAAGTGGGTTTTGATGACCTCTGGTTTCTCCATAGGAGGAGCTTCTTTCTTTGCCTTTCGCAGGCGTTTTAGAAGAGAGTTCTGCTTGCGGCGGAGGCCTCTGTTTAGATGTCTGCGCTGGCGAGCACAGTAGAGCTGCATGATCTGCTCATAGGACATGTCAAGGTCTACCCCCCTGTAGTTGAATTTCCTGAAGGTCCTTTTCTTCTTCTACTCGACGTCCGCCATCTTGCCAGATACTCTGAGGAAAAGTTACCTCCCTTTTTTTTATCTTGGAGTGTTCCTTTAAACAAAAAGGTAAGACATTACTAGATATACCCTATTGAAAACGTGCTTGTATTTTTAGGAGGATGCAGACTGGTAAAATGGAGCCCTGTGGACACAGAATCACAGTGACTCATGGGAGAAAAAAAAAATAGCAAAAATTTTAAAGAGGAATAAAAAGTGTCAAAAACACATTTTGGCACACTACAACAAAGGATGGAAAATATATCCCCAATGTATTAAAAATCTTATACATAATAAAATGGAACATTCACACAAATTTGCTGAAAGTGAATGTCAGAAGTGTTATACATCCCCATAGTCAGTATTTGGTTGTCTGTTTTTCCATTCAGATTAGAGTTTAGTGAATAACCCAGTGAGAGTCCTTCTTATTCCTGTTTATTAAACCAGGTACAGCTGTGTTTCGGGATGGGTCCTGACTATAAAGGTATTCACTGATGACCTTATACAGAAATATCTGAAGACCTTTCCTGATTTATACCAACTAGAGACTCCAAGAAAGAACAAGAAGGATTTGTGCTGCGAGTCTACAGATTTGGAGCTTGTTTTCTGATCTCTCTGTGATAATGGATACACCAGGTAAGTGATCCCTGTGTATTGTGGGTTTTGAAGCTCATTTTGTGGGGCTGTATATACTGAGCATTACTAGGGAGCATCTACCACTATAGAGAACTATGTCTGTCTGTAATTGCTTGTTTCTTATAGACCCTTTTAATAATGATATCAAAGGGACCCTACAGTTAACATAATCACTACAGTGTAATGCAGTTGTTTTGGTGTCGACTGACTGTCCCTGGAGGCTTTTCAATGTAAACCCTGGCCTTTCAGGGAAAAGGCAGTGTTCTTCTTATCTAGAAATGCCTCTAGTGGCACTCACTCAGATGGTTACTAGAGGAGCTTCCTGTGTCAGTTCTGCACAATGTGCAGTACTGCTGTTCAGTGTTTCCACACTCTGTAGGAGGCACTGAATGTTCCTCACATATGCATTAATTCAATTCACGTCTATGAAGCGATGCCTTCAGGGGGGAATTGGACACGGCAGCAGGAGCCGTGAGAACTTCATCTACAACAGCACTTGCTATGTATGCAAATAGATGGCCCAGGCTAAGAGTCTTGCTGTGCAATAACCTCCTGACTTGTTACAGGAAAGCATTGTACTGGCTGAGATCAAACCGGATTATCTCCACCCAGGGCCGCCATCAGGGGGTGACAACCATGACGGTTGTCACGGGCCCGGCGGCCCTGGGGGGCCCGGACTGCTCTAGCAGTCCTGGGCCCCTCTTTCATTCTCTGCACACATAGATAGCGAATATCGCTATCTATGTGTGCAGCCGCGGGCCCCCCCCGGCTCCCTGTTACCGCAGAGGGGGCCCGGGCAGCACACAGCCTCTCATCTTCTCGCTTCTATTAACTCTCGCGAGACCCGGTTGCCATGGCAACGCTCCGCGGGTCTCGCGAGAGTTATTGGAGGCAATGAGCTGAATGTGAAGAAGCTGTGTGCTGGGCCCCCTCTGCGGTAACTGGGGGCCGGGGGCCCCTTCATGCCACCGGACCACCAAGGATGGAATCTCCCCCCTCCCTGGACACAGGTAAGAAGCAGGGAGGGGGGAGAAACATTTAATTAATTTAATATACAATTATAAAATTAATGTAAAAATGCCACTTTCCCCACCCCTCCCCCTCCACAGATTGCACATTTACACACACACACACTGCTTACACTACACTGACACACACTGCATCCACTACACTGACCCACACTGCATCCACTACACTGACCCACACTGCTTACACTACACTGACACACACTGCTTACACTACACTGACCCACACTGCTTACACTACACTGACCCACACTGCATCCACTACACTGACCCACACTGCATCCACTACACTGGCCCACACTGCATCCACTACACTGGCCCACACTGCATCCACTACACTGGCCCACACTGCATCCACTACACTGACCCACACTCTGCATCCACTACACTGACACACACTCTGCATCCACTACACTGACACACACTCTGCATCCACTACACTGACACACACTCTGCATCCACTACACTGACACACACTCTGCATCCACTACACTGACACACACTCTGCATCCACTACACTGACACACACTCTGCATCCACTACACTGACACACACTCTGCATCCACTACACTGACACACACTCTGCATCCACTACACTGACACACACTCTGCATCCACTACACTGACACACACTCTGCATCCACTACACTGACACACACTCTGCATCCACTACACTGACACACACTCTGCATCCACTACACTGACACACACTCTGCATCCACTACACTGACACACACTCTGCATCCACTACACTGACACACACTCTGCATCCACTACACTGACACACACTCTGCATCCACTACACTGACACACACTCTGCATCCACTACACTGACACACACTCTGCATCCACTACACTGACACACACTCTGCATCCACTACACTGACACACACTCTGCATCCACTACACTGACACACACTCTGCATCCACTACACTGACACACACTCTGCATCCACTACACTGACACACACTCTGCATCCACTACACTGACACACACTCTGCATCCACTACACTGACACACACTCTGCATCCACTACACTGACACACACTCTGCATCCACTACACTGACACACACTGCATTGACTACACACTAACACACTCTCTGCATTCACAAGTACAACACACACACACTCTGCATTCACTACACATTGGCACACACTCTGCATTCATTACACATTGGCACACACTCTGCATTCATTACACACTAACACACACTGAATTCACTACACTAACACATACTGCATTTATTACACTCACTACACTGACACACACTCTGCATTAACTATACACACAGCACCCACTACACAAACATCCTGTATTCACAGTACACACAGCACCCACTACACAAACATCCTGTATTCACAGTACACACACTACATCCACCACACATTGAAACACTCTGCATTCACTATACACAGACACTGCGTCTAATACACACCCTACATCCACTACAGACACTGCATCACCTAAACACAATGCATCTAGTACACACAAACACATCCACTACATCACTGTACACACACTACATCCACTACTCAAACACACTCTGCATTCCGTATACACACTGCATCCGCTACACAAACACACACTCTGCATTCACTGCACAAACAGTATCTAATACACACAAACACTACACCCATTACACACATTTCACTTCCACTATACACACCACATTCAGTCCCGCATCATTGTCAGCGGACTGGGTAGGGCGTGGGCGGGCCCGGGGGCCCCAGACCTTGTGCTTTGTCAGGGGCCCCAAAATTTCTGATGGCGGCCCTGTCTCCACCATGTAGGCAGCACTATCTTCTGTAAGACTGGCATGGGATCGAAGTGACTAAAATCACCTTTCAGAGTGAGCTAAGGAGGGCTGGGAATTTAAACCGATACTGCGGTATCAGGAATCTGTTTGTAAACTCTCTCTAGATTAAAAATCTTGTAACGGTTTGGCATTCAAAATGTACTTCAATCTAAAGCAAAAAACGCCTAAACTGGGGTCTTAGCTGATGTCGCATCTTCTCAGGTTTGGCTGAAATTGCTGCTTAACTTGATGTGCCATACATGTATAAATTCTAATTTAATATAAAAAAAGCCAAACTTTATATTGCCAAAACTGGAAAAAGTGTGCATAGTTTTAGTTTAGGGGCAAGTAATCCAAAATAAATCTCTTGCTTTAGAGTACTTAATGTCTATGGTTTCAGTTTATTACCAGTCTCAAGCCACCAAATACAAGGAATACATTTCAATGTAAAACCACTTCAGAAGTTGACATATTTATATTGAAAGATTAATTGCATCACAGGTTAAGTGTGAATTTTGATGGAATCCTGTTTTTGGCGAATTTTGCCTGGTAGCTTGGTCAAACTACCTTATAAAGACATGCCCTTTGTTTAAAGACACCCCAGGGTATTTCAAAAGTATAGTTTTGTTGTTATTGATATCTGTTTGTGTGGGATTTTTTTTTTTCCCTTTGTACCAAATGTAGGCGTTTGTTTGTTTGTTTTTTTAACCCCTAGCTAGCCTAGCAGTAAATATCCTACATTTTCAACCAACTTCCACCTATCTAGCTAAATACATAACTATAAAAATATTTAACTAATTAAATTTAACCTGAGGATTAAACAAATCTGATCAAAGTCAAATACTGTGACCTGTATTTTGCTCACTGTAGGGAAGGGGTTCAATAATTAGGAAGGCAGACCAAAAGTCCCTGCAGCACATGATTGCTCTGACTTGCTGTCTCAGTGATCACATGTGCTGAGACGGCATGACTGGCTGCTGCCCATCTGCCACGGACATCGAGGCACAACTAACCTGACAACCACAGAGATCTGGAGTTGATTTTGGTAAATGATTGAAATGAACTGTCTTGGGACAGCTTTGCCTACTTGGGATCCAGTCCATATTTTGGCCACAATTCCCACCGTACCTCTTTGCCAGGGGCTCCTTATTGTCTATGTATATAACAGAACTCCACCGCAATAATGTCTCTAAACTACAAAGTGTGTTTAGAAATTGGTCTGTGTAAAAAAAAAAAAGATGCATTATTCCTGTTCAAAATTACATTTTAACTGTACAAATTGTTGGTAAAAGGCCTAAAACTTCTCAGAACCATTCTATCCCTGGCCACACCCCGAATCTCATCCATAAATGAGTGTCCCTTTGATTTCATTTGAAATCTCTGGAGGTATAAAGAAACCTGTACATGAGTGCTCCTCAACCCTCTCCTCAAGGCAGTCCATGTTTTAGGGATTACCCGGGTATGTCTAGGGTGTTTAGTTTTTATTTTCTAAACACCTTAGACACACCTGGGTAATCCTGGACTGTTGGGTATTCCTTGAGGAGCGCTGCTGTAGACCATAAGAAATGTTTCCTGTGCTGCTTGTTTTTAACTGCTTCAAGCTAACTACAATCCATATATTGGCTTTTGGCTTGCATGCCATGTTGTGAATTACTTTGAACTAACCTCTTCCTATTGACTTCCAGATACCCTCCTGTTTGCTGTGAAGGATTATGTTGCCAGAGCTGGATTACCACCCAAGAATCTTCTGGACAACTTTGATGCAAGATCTAGCATTGTAGGGAAGCTGAATAATGTCAGTAAGATAGCCTTTAGCCCAGAAGGGGTGCTGTTTGCTGTGCGTGGTACAGAGCTCTTCATGGGAGCTATGCCTACAGATCCAAACCTGGACTTTTTCTCTACTGCTAAGAGAGTGGGCAAAACCGACTGGAATGGGTTTAAATTCATCTTCTTTGATCCAAATGGCCTTCTGCATGCAGCTACCAAGAAAGGGGAGTTCTACAAGGGTCCAGCACCGAGCAATGAAAACGTGTCCTGGCTTTATGGCCAAGCCACCAAAATAGGAAACTGTGGCTGGAATGAATTTGATGCCCTTTTCTTTGACCCTAAAGGCATCCTGTATGCAGTGACAAGTGACGACAAGCTTGTGATGAGAAGCCCTCCAACCAAAGCAGATGATGACTGGCTTGGCTCCAGCACAACCATTGGAAAAGGAGGCTGGCGCATCCTGACCCATTTCATGGCTTTCACCCTAGAGTCCGACCTGTGGTGTGTGGATTCAAAGAATGGCAACATCTGTAAAGGACCAGCCCCGACCAATGCTGATACCAACTACATTGAAAAGGCAGAGAAACTGGGCTGGGGTTACAATGTCTACCCCCTCCTTTCCTTCACCATTGATAAAACCATTCAGAGTATTGTGAGCTTTGAATTCCTGCCAGATTCAGGGAAAATCCTATCCCAAGGCACAGAGGTGGTGCAGACCCAGATCTATAACAACAAGAGCAGCACTCCATTAAAGCACACCTTCTGGTAAGTAATGGAAACCTCATGGAGTCTCATCCATTCAGGGATCACTATTTCAACTTTCCATTGGCGAGTGACCACTTCAGCCATGGCAAGCAGAAATTCACCCTCAGTATTCCATGGAACCTTCAGGCTTGCAGTTATCACTCGCTTCTAGGCCTAACTAATGGCATAGGACTTTAGCTCTGCAGGTACTTCTACCTATTGCAACATTACAGAGTACAGGATGGTGCACTATATACAATACCTTTTGAATACTAGTGGTCGTGCTACACTAATGTCCTTCATAAGTTACATGATTCTATACTGGCTGAATAGAGAATAGTGTCTGTTTACAAAGTTTGAGGAAATCCTTGTTTACAATCCTAGGGCTACTTATTGGCAGACAGTACTCTTTTACAATGCCTGTTGGTGCTTGTGACTCTTCTATGCCTAAAACAAAGGTTTAGGCACTCCGAGGTCCAAGAAAGGAAAGTTTAATCGAACCAGATGAAAAGCTGCAACATTTTGACCTTTTTAGTCTTTATCAAGTGATGCGCCACATTTTATAAGAAAAATCACAATCCAAACATCAATCATTGCAATTAAAAATGATCACATAGGTGAAACTTGCTCATTAAGTGGCAGCTGTGTTGAAGACTCTGTCCAATGTAAAAGCAGTACATCCAGAACAGCCAATTGTCCAGCAGAATAACCTATGAATGAATCAATCATCCTCAGAACTCCTCCTCCCAATTCAGGAAGCATCCGTAAGCACGTGCAGGCATCTTAATGCCGCATCGGCGCACATGAAGTCGCATGGATTCAGAATAGCGCAAGCGTCCAGCAGATGCCAAAATGTATTAAAGTGCATGGGTGGAGACTAATTGAATAAATTAATGGGATGGATAAGGTTGTGGTTTTTACTTTTTTTTTTTTTTTTTTTTTTTTTTCCCTCATCCCTTTAACTTATTCAATTGGGGTCCACTAATGTGATTTTAATTTTTTTGCATCTACTGGATGCTTGCGCTACGCTCAATTACGATTCTGAATCCTTGTGATGTCACACATTACATGCGCAAATGCATACAGCGCATGACGACGTACGCTCGTACAGATGCTTCATGAATCGGGGGGGGAAGTTCTGAGGATAGATCTATGCTTATAATTGCAATTGGATGTGTTGTGAGGTTATTCTGTTGGACAATTGGCTGTTCTGGATATACTGCTCTTACATTGGCCATAGTCTCCAACACAGCTGCCACTCCACCGCTTCATATGTGTTTTTTTAATTGCACTGACATTTGAATTGTGATTTGTGCTTCTAAAATTATGTGGTGTCCTTTATTTTAGTTTGAGACCTTAAAGGTTAAAACAGTGCTGCTTATCTGGTTTGAGCTTTCCTTTATGGGACCTTGGAGTGCCTAAACCTTTTCTCTTGCATATGGTATCTGGGCCCAGAGTTATGGGATTGAGTGAAGTTGTGATTCGAATTCATAAAATGTCTCTTTTCTAGTCTTAAAACAGTTTCCAGCTTCTGCTACAGAAAGCCAGTCACTAATGGCTACTTGGCTACTGGTTTGTTATCCTATTACTCGTTGCTGGCTGCTTCTAGTCAGGCAGAAGGGGTATTAACCATTCCTAGTGGAACAAGTCTTCTTCCAGTCCCTGACACAGGGTGAAGCTGCGTTCTCAGGTGTTTCTGTGCTTTACCAGCAAACCACAACTACTGCCAATCTGGTAACTTGTAGCTGCTAATGTGCATGTCTGAGGGGAGCCATGTCTTTTGCTCAGGTTTTCCTCACACTTCGCTTCTGGATGGAAATATCTGGTTATCAATACAAGAATTGACTTGTAATGGCAAATGTTAGAATACCTCCAGGGAAACTGTCCATGTGTCTGGTCTCATAGACCACATCTTGGTCCTCCTGTTTGACCTGACTATTCGTGGTGTCCTACCATGAACACTGTTCATCGGATTAGTTTTGTGGGTCACATCCCAGTTCTTGACTACGACCTTATTCGGTCGGAATGTTGATGTCCTTTCTGTTTCAATAAACCTGCCTGTGGCTTTAACATCCTGAGTGCCTGGAAATATTTTTTTCGATTTGTTTTGCTGTTGTGGGATTGCTGGTCCTGCTCTCGAGCACCAGGTGGCTGCTTAGGGACTTAGTGTGGTTCCTACCTACATTTTTAGCTTCAAACATGGCAAATCCAGAGATCCTCGTAATTCTGTGTTGGGAGCTAGTTGCAGCCCAGAAATGTTCCATGCTGTGCATATTTTTGCATCTGTGAGCACACTGGCAAGAGATGGGATCCTATGCAGCCTTGCAGGCAGAGTTCCTGCAAGGATAAGATCACAATCTCCTGCTTCCCACACACATTGTGCTCCCTCCCATTACCCAGGGCACGTAATTATATATCTCTATCTCTCAACCCTAACTTTCTGCAGCTTACAGAATACACTCTAAAAAGCTGGTGATTGGTCTGCATGCAGCACCTGTGATATCCCAGGGGGTGTAGTAGTCAGCACCGAGCCTTGCAATGCTAGGTTCTAGGTGGCCAAATGTTTTGAGGAACCTTCTCCATGGTGCCCATTAGGGCGTTTCCACCAGAACATTCCCCCTCCAAAAGGGTTGGAGAACACCTTTATTTTTGGTAAGTCGGTGTGATACATTATACATTTGTTAGGAACACATACGCAATACGTACAACAATAAAGTAAGCATAAACATTTCCTGTTTTACTTTGTTGTGATGCTTTGCCCCTGTGAGAGCTTGCGTACTGACTACTTCAGTTTAGTTCATTCTAAATTCTTTTTAACCAGTAACAATTAACAATTTAACTGTTTCCAGGAGAGTTATCGTGGTTGCATTTGTTTTCAATCGGTCTACTTCCGTTTCGTATACTTGTGCATTTTGTTTAGGCTTACTCTCCCTGGAGCGTCTAGGAACTAAAGAGATAGTAGAGAGGAAGAAGGAAAAAAAAAAGGGGGTAGGGTCCTTCTCGTGGTTGGGTCGGAGTGAAGCAAATTTTTCTGGTTCTCGTGCTCCTTTTGTCTTGGCCGCTGCGCAGTCTCCTGGAGGTTTGTTGGCCCAGCGGGTGCCCCATTGCCATTCTGGGTTCCTGGATCCCATGGCCGTTGTGTGGACCATAGGGTGTGAATTGGTTGTGTAAGTGTGCGTATGCTGTCCCTATTTCCCTTCCTTCTCCTAGTCTCCCCAGTCCTCCGCCATCCATAGCTCCCATACCTTTTCGTGTGCCTCTGATTTGAGCTGTTAGTCGGTCCATTACGTGGGCATCTTTTATCTTATCGATAACTGTATCCATCTGGGGGGTATCTGGCTTGAGCCAGCTCTGTGCCATTGTTCGTCTGGCTGCTAGGGTGATTTTGTTTAACAATTTTTGTTCCTTCCTCAGCCAGTTATCTATTCTAGACAGGAGGAACACCCACGGGTCTGTTTATTCTGTTTATCTGTCTTTGGAACACTCTCTCCAGCAAGCCCTGCACCCCCACCCAGAAGGTCTTTGCTTTGTGGCAGTCCCACCCAGGGCCAGACTGGCCCACCGGGATACCGGAAAATTTCCCGGTGGGCCGTCGGCACCTGGGGCCGGGCAGGCAGCTGGCTCACCTGCGGCCGCAGAGGGAGCCCTTCTGGCGGCCGCTGGCTGGGGAAGCTCTTCTGGGGGAGCAGGCTGTTCTGTCTCTGCTCCCCCTCCCAGGGCTGCTTTGGAATCCCCAGTCCAGCCCTGGTCCCACCACATGTGCTTGTACGTCCCTGTATGTCCACACCCCCTCCAACACAGGTCGTCCATAGATTTGTGCATATGGTATAATTTTACTGGCATGGTATACCATCTAAACATGGTTTTGTATTCTTGTTGAACACTTTTTGAAGGCAAACATGACTTCATGACTTTCCAACTCTGTTTTGAAGGGGACACTGACATAATCTGGAGTGCCCCTAGAATGGGTGGTCAAAATCCAGTCACTATCTGAATAACTATTCTCATTCTCTCAATATATTAATGTGAAGGGTTTGTATTTCTAGCTTCTCCAAGACCATAACTGAAAGCAGCACCTTCAGCCAGGAACATGGGTTCACAGTGGCCGTTGGCGCAGAGATGTCTTTCAAAGCTGGAGTCCCTTTCATAGGAGAAATGGAGACCAAGATTTCAATCAATGTGAGCACAACTCATACCTGGAATTTCACAAAGACCAATGAAATACAGGTAAGGGTGGATTAAATAATCGTGGTGGCAAGGTATCAATATTTGTTCAGATCTTGTTCTTGTTTATAACCTGCTCTGAGTTATTGGAGAAGGGGAAGCAACAGGCATGGTATATTGTGTCCTCTCTACATGTAACTACTTAATACAGGCCTTGGGTTCCTTGACTCTCATCTCAGACATAAGGGATTGTTTGTACATTGAAAAAGGGCTACGTCCCAAAACAGTCGTCATATATCTTATTTTTACTCTCTCATTAAATGCTATGGTAGCACAATATACTAACATTTGCAAATCTATGGACTTACAGCCACAGAAAGCCTTTGTTATATTGGAGCAGCTGTAACAAGCCATCCATATAACAAGAATCAAGCTTAAGACTTCCTGGTCAGTCTGTACACTATTGCTCAACCTTTAGTTACAAGAGGTCTAACTATAGATGGTCTAAAACTGCATCATGCTTTTTGACTTTTCTCTCAACCAGTTAATTTGTACAATAAATGAATATTCTATACAGGTAACATGTTGACTATTCATGATGAAATGTGGGGAGACTGTCTCATGTATTGCTCCTGCCAATATCTAACCTAATTTCTTCTGCAGACAACCTTCTCATCCAGCTCCGATGTGGAGGTACCAGGTGGGCATTCTATACGTATGGTGGCATCTGTGACCAAGGGAGAAATGGACGTACCCTTCCATGCCAAGATCCGCACCTTGTTTGGCTATGAGACCACCATCCAGGGAATGTGGAAAGGGGTCACTCACTATAACCTGATGGTCACCCAGGAAGACTACAAACCATGAGATGGCCTGATCCTCTGTATGAAATATGATCTGTCCTATGGCTACATGTTGCAAAGACAAATCAAACTCGGCAGGATGCCTCTCATTTTGTAATGAATTGTATAAACTATACAAATTCAATGTTCTGTCTTGGTTTAAAATAAAAACACATTAACCTCTTGCACGTCTTACAATCCCTTGTTCCATTGTCTGTAGATCTGTTTGTTATCACAAGTATTATTCTCAATTCTTGGTATCTTTCCTTATCCATACTGTAACATTACTAAATCTATGGATGTTAGTGGTATGTGTAGCTCCACACTATAACAATCCTGGCTAGTAGCCTAGATGTCAGCCAAATGACTAGCCAACTGGCATTCCATGACTGTTGTATAATGCAGTAGGGGTTGTTTTTGCATGTGAAGTCTGCCCAGGGAATTGAGTCAAACAATGGCATGTCAAGGGAAGCAGATTTTTAAACCTGGGGAGGTCACATCATTCAGTGGTTTATTTTAGATCTGAACGGCAGTAAACTTGGGCACCCTAGTTGCCAGCTAGGACAAAGGACTGATTCAACCTGTGAAGCTCATCAATTACTCTACACAAGGTATAAATAAAGGATATTTGACAAGAGGACACATACCTCTCTTGGCACTGAGGAAGACTTTAATAGTCAAAACGTGTTTGCCTAATTGAAAGTACTGTCATCTGCATGTAGTATTGTATACAGGGTTGGCACTTTCTATAAGGCAACATGGCGGGTGCCACTTAGGAGGGTGTGCCCTCATTGCCGGCCCTTCTTATGCTGCAGCTGCCTGAGCACACTATAGAGGGCCTCAGGTGGCTGCAGCGCTGCCTGTCTCCCTGTGCTCCTCATCCCCTCTCCCCTTCCATGTGTAGCATTGCTGAGCTCCGCTCTGGTCCATGGTACATGAACATCCGTTCCTTTTCCCGGACTGACAGGCAGTGCTCACTCAGTGAATTTGAATTTTGAAAATTGAATTTTGTGACAATTTACAAACAGCCTCGAGGGATCCAGTTCCACACCAGACCAGTGGAGCCAGACTGCAGCCAGAGCCCATCATACTCATCTGGTTGTTAGTAGGCAATCTAGTATATTGACACTAATCTCTAATTTACCTCATAGTCCCCAGAACCACTGCAGCTTAACATGGTTCTGGTGGCTATAGCCTGTCCCTGCAGGCCTTTTAATGTAAACACACTATGCAGGACTGGCGTTGGTTCATGTGGGTGGGGCATTGTGATGTCACATGGGGGTGGTGGCAAATTTTCTTTTGCTCATGGTGGCCCTGTACTGGATATCAATGTTTGCATCTCTGACTGTAAACAGGATTCTTTGAAAGAGCTATTGAAACTTGGTTGTCCCCAAAGACTTGTATTGGTTCATAGTGACACCCATTGTCCATTCCTTTTGAGTAACTGCACAAGGTACTGACTTTCCTGTGTAGTTGCAGCCAATGCCATGTATTTAGTATCACACATAGATAAAGCTACTGTGGTCGGTTTCCATGCAATCAGTGGACCATTCTTGGTTAGACTAAAGCAGTATCCAGTCGTACTCCTATCGTTCACATCAGAGGCCCAATCAGCGTCACATCATATGCCTCAAGTTTCAAGTTTTGACTACTTTCTGTAGCATAACTCAGTCAATAGTATTTTATTAAGTGGCTCATCACATGCTTAGCTGTGGCTAAATGTTCTGTTGGTTCTGACAAGCATTGTGACGGTTTACTGATCTCCCAGCTTAGCTCCGGTCTTGTACAGGTCATTACATACAGCAAGTTACCTACTACTTCTCTCTTTTTGTATCTACAGGATCATCATGGTCCGGTTTTTGTTCACATGGTGTTGATCTGGGTTTACAATCTGTCATTCAAAACTTCTCCAGAATCTTTATGTATATTTTGATTCATCTTTACCAAACCATCACTTTGTTCAAAATCAATACCTAGGAAAATGTTTGATCCTCCCAAGATCTTTTGCTTTAAGCATTTTCTTCACATCATTGAGTATTGTTTCTTCTCGAGAACCGATAATGAGATCATCAACCCATATTAACAGTTTTACCCTCTCGTGTCCAGATTATTTGACATATACTCAGTGTTCGGCTGGATTTTGTTGAAACCCATGCTCGCTTAATTGATCATGCTGCTTCTTGTTCCAATTTCTACCTGATTGTTTTAGACCATACAACGACTTGTTCAATTTTACAACTAGTTTATCATTTTGCTTGGACTTTACCTCAAATCCCTCTGGTTGTTCCACATAAACCCCACAGTCAATTGGGGCATGTCAATAGGCTGTTTTCACATCCATCTGCTGAACAAGTAAATCATAATGAGCTTCAATTTGCATAAAAATACGCACTGATGTAATGTTTGCAGTTGGAGAAAAAAACTTCCGTGTAATCAACTCCCTTTACTTGACTATAACCTTTAGCGACATATCTGGATTTGTATGTTTCTAGCCCATCAACCTTGTTTTTCACTGCATACACCTATTGACCAACCACACTGAACGTTTACCGTCTGGTAAAATAGTCAGTGAATGTGTCATTTTCTTTCAGTTAATCGATTTCCTCTGCCATAGCGTTAAGCCAATTATGTGACTGAGGTGAACGTATAGCATCTTTAACCCCTTATTGACCAGACTATTTTTCAATTTTCTTAC